>NW_011502070.1:18734-26584 GCF_000495115.2 Populus euphratica | reverse complement strand
GTAACGAGCTTTCAGCTAATGACTCCCAGACCAGTTGGTCTTAGGGCATTAGGTGTTAAGACACCCCTACGAGCTTAGTAACTCGGGTCGTAGATACTGACATGTAGATAGTGCAATGTTTGATTCCCTTAAGCTTTTCTCCTCAACTCATGTAACAAGCGTTGGGCCAATAGCTCCCAAGTCAGTTGACTTTAGGGTATTAGGTGTTAAAACACCCCTTCGGGCTTAATTGCTTAGGTTAGGGAGGCTACGAAACCAAACTTATCTACATTTTTATTATCATCATTTTTTTCTTTTTTTTCTGTTTTTCTTTTTTTAATTATATACAATCCCTTTCCCTTAGTTGTTACCTTTAACAAAAGAACATAAATAATGTAATAATCCAATATGCAACCCACAATCATATGTTAAAGTGTGTGTGTGTAAATTAAGGTTTAAGAATACATGTTAAATAAGTATATGAGCAGAATTAAGTGGTAACAATACGAGAGTTTGTAAACCTGAATATTTCAGGAAGTATTATAATAGACCTTGTTAAGAATGGTTACTAAGATGCGTCTCAAGAGTCACTTTAACAAAAGAACTCCTTTACTCTGCCATCCTAGTAACAACAATTATGCACATGCTTTATGAAATGAAAAACAATTTTTTTTTTTTATCAACTACTACCCTCTCCCCCCAACCAAAACGAGACATTGTCCTCAATGTTTAAAGGTAGAAAGATAGAGTATAGAAGATATCACCTGAAATAACAAACACTAACAAACCTGAAACACACTAAAACAAAAATAAGAAATAACAAAACACAATAATAAAACCAAAAGATACAAGTTTTTACAAACAAACAAAAAAATTCAAATTGCAGTTGTGATTGTGGCTCACATCTTCCCTTGGTTTTATGTCCAAGAACAGCTTAAACGCCCTCAATGGGTCGGGGATAGGCTTCCCATCCAGTTTTCTTAAAAACTAGCAAACATGGTCTTTTTTAGTCAGATTCCCAAGACTATGCCAAGTATGTTCTTTATAAAAATGGGTTCACAAGTCATGAATTGCACGATGCTTATCTCGACTATGATGAGATTTAAGAGTCAATAGAAGATTATCTAAAGACTCTCTGTGTTTTGAAATAAATCCCACCTTCTGACAATTTTCACAGTTTTTGCGGAATGCATCTGACTCGTTGAATATGATGGGCCAGTAAAATCCACTTTGTAAGATTTCTACAATCCTCTTTTTTTATGAGAAATGACCTCCATATGCCTTAGAGTGACAAAATTTAATGAAATTACTTACCTCATTGTCGAGAATGCATTTTTTAAATATTTGATCAGGACAATAATTGAATAAGTAAGGGTCATCCCAACAAAAAATTTGCTCATTGCTCAAACATTTTCTTTTATCTTCAATACTCTAGTGAGTTGGCAAAAATCCTGAAGCAAGAAAATTGATATTTTTAGCAAACCAAGGCATTGAACTAAGAGAAAGTAGAGATTTATCAGGAAAGTAATCATCGATTGTTGTGATGTCGGGTGTCGAATCTGTTGTCACTTTTGATAAAAGATCCGCATCAACCTTTTCGGTGCCTTTTTCATCCTCGATATCTTCCTGATTGGTCACGGCATGAGAAAATGAAAGTGCTAGCGAAGAATCAGTCGTTTCTTTGCAATTTTCATATTCAACCCCTTCCTTACCCTTAGAGGTTGACTCATCATCTTTCTCACAAGGTTCAGGAATTGGTTTTTGAATAACCTTACCACTACACAAAGTAGTGACTGATTTGACTTGATCCATGTGTTGGCTTCCGGAACTACTTGCATTTGCATTGTATTGCCCCTTTGGATTTTGTTGTGGTTGAAATGGAAACTTACCTTTCTTTTGGAAACTGAGAGCAGATGTTAATTTAGCAAGAGTATCTTTAAAATCTGTCATGTTTTGAGCAAGTTGAGTATTGATTGTCTCTTGCTTTTCAATGAATGCATGCAATGTTTCCTCAAGATTTCTTCTAGGAGGTGGAGCATAAGGAGGTGCATATCCATGAGAATTTTGGAAATTGTGATGTGCTTGAAATGGTGGTTGTGAAGTTTGTGCATTGTTGTTCTCACTCTTCCAACTGAAATTTGGGTGATTTCTCCAACCAGGGTTGTATGTTTGGGAATATGGGTTGTGGTTGGCCCTTTGGAAACTGTTTAAAGCATGGGCTTGCTCATGGAGACATTCCTTAAAAGAAGGCAAGGTTGGACAATCGTTGGTTGAGTGTTCATTTATTTCGCAGATGTGAGACACAATGTTTTCAACAGATTTTAATTGACCACTCTTTTTCAATTCTAGTGCCTCGACTTTTCTAGCTAAAGATGCAAACTTGGCTTGAAGGTCATGATCTTCCCTAAGGTTGTACATACCTCTACTAGATGTATGAGGTTGAGTTTTACTCGGTGGCTCATATGTACCCGCGGTATCCTAATTTTGAGCATTTTCGGCTAATAAGTCTAAGTACTCCATTGCTTCATCAAGGTCTTTATCTTCAAAAGTTCCATTGCACATCAATTCAATAATTTGCCTATCTTTAGGTGTTAACCCTTCATAGAAATATGAAACCAATCTCCATGTTTCAAAACCATGATGAGGGCAAGTACTAAGCAAGTCTCGATACCTATCTCAACATTGGTAAAATGTTTCTCCTGGTTTTTGAGTGAAAGTGGTGATTTGTCTCTTGAAAGAGTTTGTTCTATGAGATGGGAAAAACTTCTTTAAAAATTGTTGTTGCATTTCATCCCAAGCATGAATGGATCCTGGTCTCAAATTTTGTAGCCATGTTTTAGCTTTATCTTTTAATGAAATAGGGAAAAGCTTTAATCTGATGGTGTTCATGCTACAATTTAAGTTATTATATGTGTTGCACACCTCTTCAAATTCCCTTAAATGCAAGTATGGATTTTCCAATTCTAAACCATGAAAAGAAGGTAAAAGTTGAATAATACCTGGTTTAAAATTAAAATGAGATGCATCAGGAGGAAAAACTATGCATGATGGTGCACTTGTTCTTGTGGGATTCATGTGGTCTCTAAGTGTTCTAGCACGGTTATTCTCATTATTTTCATTATGAAGTGATTGATTATCTTCTTCGGCCATATTTTCTGAAAATGATGAGGATACCCTACAAAGCCTACCACTTGATGTACGTGACCACACTTTCATGCACGTGTAGGAATAAAATAAAAAAGAAGAAGAAAGCAAAAGAAGGAGGAAGAAAACAAAATAAAAAGAAACAAAAGAAAAGAAACAAAGTTATATACAAGAAAAGTGAAAAGTGAAAATAAAATAAATACTATAATTTATACAAGAACTTACCTCCCTGGCAACGACGCCAAAAACTTGACACGACTAAAAGGTTGATGTCTTCTCCCAAGTGCAGAAGCGTCGAAGTAATAAATAACCCGGCAAGACCAGGGTCGAACCACAGGGAGGTTAATTGTACAAATTATAGACAACAATTATAAACAACAATAATAGCAATAATAACAACAACTACAACAATTATAAACAACAATAATAGTAATAACGATAATAATAATAATAATAATAATAATACTAGTAGTAGTAGTAGTAGTAGTAATAATAGTAGTAGTAATAATAATAATACTAATAAAGAAAGAGAAGAAGAAGAAGATGATGAGAACTTGGAGATGAAAAATTAATGTAAGGATTTAAAAAATAATAATAACAAATGTCAAGGTTAGAGGTTCCACTAATGGTATATCAAACAAGTATACTATAAACTCTTATTATTGCATTGGAAACCACACACATAGGAGGTTCCAATCAGATTATATATTGTTAACATGATTACATTAGTCATCTTATTCAATTAATGATAATACTTTTAAATCTCGTCAAGCATTCATGATTATAACTTATGTTAACAACAAATCAAGTTCCTTTCATAGCTCAGGTGTCGATTATACCATACATTATGGGCTATGAAAGTGCCAAGCATTTGTTGTACTAACACGACTAAAAGGTTGATGTCTTCTCCCAAGTGTAGGAGTGTCGAAGTAATAAATAACCCGGCAAGACCGGGGTCGAACCACAAGGAGGTTATTTGTACAAATTATAAATAACAATAATACAACAACAATAACAATAACAATAACAACAACAACAACAACAACAACAATAATAATAATAATAATAATAATAATAATAATAATTAGTAGTAGTAGTAGTAGTAGTAGTAGTAGTAGTAGTAGTAGTAGTAGTAGTAGTAGTAGTAGTAGTAGTAGTAGTAATAAAGAAAGAGAAGAAGAAGAAGATGATGAGAACTTGGAGATGGAAAATTAATGTAAGGATTAAACAATGATAATAACAAATGTCAAGGTTAGAGGTTCCACTAATGGTATATCAAACAAGTATAGTATAAACTCTTATTATTGAATTGGAAACCACACACAAAGGATGTTCCAATCAGATTATATATTGTTAACATGATTACATTAGTCATCTTATTCAATTAATGCTAAAACTTGGAAATCTCGTCAAGCATTCATGATTATAACTTATGTTAACAACAAATCAAGTTCCTTTCATAGCTCAGGTGTCGGTTATACCATACATTATAGGCTATGAAAGTGTCAAGCATTTGTTGTACCAAGTGTTATACAACATAAATCAAGATTAGTCATTTAACAAGCAAAGTAGTAAAGAGTGAACAAGATAACAAATATAAAACATGTTAGTATCAAACATTAAAGTCCATATTAAGTTTACAGTATACTTATTCTTACACCATTAGAGTAACCTTTTCACCTTGACATAACTAACTTAGCTAGACATAATGAAAGAAAGCAAAATAGATAAACAAAATAAGAACATACAAGTTAACTAAGTAAAGGAAAGGAAATGAAAGGCATAAACTTAATATTAAGGAAAGCAAAGCATAAACATTACAAAAAAGACAAAGAGAGAAAGGAAGAGCATGATATTGATCTGGAAACCAAGATGCCTAAATGCATGGCAAATGCCTCCTTTTATAGGCCAAAATTAGGAACTATTGATTTGATGACTAATTGATAAGTGGGTGGCCAACTTTTGACTTGGTGACAATCCTTATCTTCTCTTGTCTGCCAAAAACGTAATTGATAACGTCAAAATTGGAGCCAGTTGTAAACATGAAAGTTTTAGACGATTGTCTCAGCTTTCTTGTGTAAACATTTCAGCTCATTTGGACTTCTAGAACTCCAGATATGGCCAAAATACCGAACAGTGCTCGGGCTGGAAGACAGCTTCGGGCTTCTTTGTTGTTGCTATAATTTGGACTTGATAATGGCCTTTTTAGATCTTGGGCTCCATATCAAAGTTGTAGTCCTATGTCTTACCTTTCCATCCATATAAATTGGACCTAAATCTCAGATCTGTAGCTCCAGATATGACCCAATTACCTAATAGTGTTTCGGTTTGGATTGCACCGACATCTCTTTTCTAAGTTTGACCATCTCTTTGCCCTTGCAATTTAAGTTCTTAAAGTCATCAATCAATCCTTTCATTTATGTGATAGGCCTGCATTTAAAATGAACATTTACCACAAATTAAAGGTATCTTATATTATTAGATATATTATTATAACACATGCTTTAGTTAAGGAGTTATTGATACTTCAAGTGCAAAATGATGATATAAAACCATGACAAAAACGCACTTTTAAGTACTAATCACACCCCCCAACCAGCTTATTACTAGTCCCTAGTAATCAAAGCGTTAAAACAATTTGCAAATTCCACAAAGCAAGGTATTCATCATTTAACTTCCATTAATCTATTCAGATAAACAAACTCTCATGAAATTTATATATCTGCTCAATACCTTTTAACAAGATATTAATAAACCTTTCTTTTGTGCTTAATGTGTCAACAAATAATTATGGGGCTTTTCATGGAAGAAAACAAAATTTTTGTTCTAATGTTTAAGGTTAACTTCCTTGGGATGAGATTATTATTTGTCTTTTTTTTTTTACTTTTTTTTTTGAAAATATATATACATATAATTTAAAAACATCATGCATCTTTAACCCATGTAACGAGTTTTCAGCTAATGACTCCTAAACCAGTTGGTCTTAGGGCATTAGGTGTTAAGACACCCCTACGAGCTTAGTAACTCGGGTCGCAGATACTGAGATGTAGATAGTGCAATGTTTGATTCCCTTAAGCTTTTCTCCTTAACCCATGTAATAAGCATTGGGCCAATAGCTCCCAAGTCAGTTGACTTTAGGGTATTAGGTGTTAAAACACCCCTTCGGGCTTAATTGCTTAGGTTATGGAGGCTACGAAACCAAACTTATCTACATTTTTATTATCATCATTTTTTTTCTTTTTTTTTTCATGTTTTTTTTCTTAATTATATACAATTGATTAGTACTTAAAAGTGCATTTTTATCATGGTTTTATATCATCATTTTGCACTTGAAATATCAATAACTCCTTAACTAAAATATGTTTTATAAAAATGTATCTAATAATATAAGATACCTTTAATTTGTGGTAAATGTTCATTTTAAATGCAAGCCTATCACATAAATGAAAGGATTGATTGATGAATTTAAGAACTTAAATTGCAAGGATAAAGAGATGGCCAAACTTAGAAAAGAGATGTCGGTGCAATCCAAACCGGAACACTGTTCGGTAATTGGGTTCATATAAATTGGACCTAAATCTGAGATGTGTAGCTCCAGATATAACCCAATTACCGAACAGTGTTCCGGTTTGGATTGCACCGACCATCTCAGATTTAGGTCCAATTTATATGAATGGAAAGGTAAGACATAGGCCTACAACTTTCATATGGAGCCCAATATCTAAAAAGGCCATTATCAAGTCCAAATTGTAGCAACAACAAAGAAGCCTGAATCTGTCTTCCAGCCCGAGCACTGTTCGGTATTTTGGCCATATCTGGAGTTCTAGAAGTCCAAATGAGCTGAATTTGTTACACAAGAAAGCGGAGACAATTGCCTACAACTTTCATGTTTACAACTAGCTCCAATTTTGATGTTATCAATGACGTTTTGGGTATACAAGAGAAGATAAGGATTGTCACCAAGTCAAAAGTTGGCCACCCACTTATCAATTAGTCATCAAATCAATAGTTCCCAATTTTGGCCTATAAAAGGAGGAATTCGCCATGCATTTAGGCATCTTGGTTTCCAGATCACGATCATGCTCTTCCTTTCTCTCTTTGTATTTTTTGTAATGTTTATGCTTTGCTTTCATTAATTTTAAGTTTATGCCTTTCATTTCCTTTTTGAGCATTATTAGCTAACAAGTCTAAGTACTCTATTGCTTCATCAGGGTCTTTATCTTCAAAAGTTCCATTGCACATCAATTGAACTATTTACCTATTTTTATGTGTTAAGCCTTCATAAAAATATAAAATCAATCTTCATGTTTCAAAATCATGATGAGGGCAAGTATTAAGCAAGTCTCGATACCTATGCCAATATTGGTAAAATGTTTCTAGTGGTTTTTGAGTGAAAATGATGATTTATCTTTCGAAAGAGTTTGTTCTGTAAAATGGGAAAAACTATTGTTGAATTTCACCCCAAGCATAAATGGATCCAGGTCTTAAATTTTTTAGCCGTGTTTTAGATTTATATTTTAATGAAAGAGGAAAAAGTTTTAATCTAATGGTGTTCTTGCTACAATATGAGTCATTATAGTTGTTACAAACTGACACGACTGAAAGATTGATGTCTTCTCCCAAGTGCAGGAGTGTCGAAGTAATAAATAACCCGGCAAGACCGGGGTCGAACCACAGGAAGGTTAATTGTATAAATTATAAACAACAATTATAAACAACAATAATAG
>NW_011502070.1:0-13815 GCF_000495115.2 Populus euphratica | reverse complement strand
AAGTACCTGCGGTGTCCTAATTTTGAGCATTTTCAGCTAACAAGTCTAAGTACTCCATTGCTTCATCAGGGTCTTTATCTTCAAAAGTTCCATTGCACATCAATTCAACCATTTGCCTATCTTTAGGTGTTAACCCTTCATAGAAATGTGAAACCAATCTCCATGTTTCAAAACCATGATGAGGGCAAGTACTAAGCAAGTCTCGATACCTATCCCAACATTTGTAAAATGTTTCTCCTGGTTTTTGAGTGAAAGTGGTGATTTGTCTCTTGAAAGAGTTTGTTCTATGAGATGGGAAAAACTTCTTTAAAAATTGTTGTTGCATTTCATCCCAAGCACGAATGGATCCTGGTCTTAAATTTTGTAGCCATGTTTTAGCTTTATCTTTTAATGAAAAAGGAAAAAGCTTTAATCTGATGGTGTTCATGCTACAATTTAAATTATTATATGTGTTGCAGACCTCCTCAAATTCCCTTAAATGCAAGTATGGATTTTCCAATTCTAAGCCATGAAAAGAAGGTAAAAGTTGAATAATACCTGGTTTAAAATTAAAATGAGATGCATCGGGAGGAAAAACTATGCATGATGGTGCACTTGTTCTTGTGGGATTCATGTGGTCTCTAAGTGTTCTAGCACGGTTATTCTCATTATGAAGTGATTGATTATCTTCTTCGGCCATATTTTCTGAAAATGATGAGGATACCCTACAAAGTCTACCACTTGATGTACGTGACCACACTCTCATGCACGTGTAGGAATAGAATAAAAGGAAGAAGAAAACAAAAGAAGAAGAAATAAGAGACAAGAAACAAAGTTATATACAAGAAAAGTGAAAAGAGAAAATAAAATAAATACTATAATTTATACAAGAACTTACCTCCCCGGCAACGGCGCCAAAAACTTGACACGACTAAAAGATTGATGTCTTCTCCCAAGTGCAGGAGTGTCGAAGTAATAAATAACCCGGCAAGACCGGGGTCGAACCACAGGGAGGTTATTTGTACAAATTATAACTAACAGTAATACAACAACAATAATAACAATAATAAAGAAGAAGAAGAAGAAGAAGTTGATGAGAACTTTGAGATGGAAGATTAACGTAAGGATTAAATAATGATAATAACAAATGTCGAGGTTAGAGGATGCACTAATGGTATATCAAACAAGTATAGTATAAACTCTTATTATTCAATTCGAAACCACATATAAAAAAGGTTCCAATCAGATTATAAATTATTAACATGATTACATTAGTTATCTTATTCGATTAATGCTAATACTTGTAAATATTGTCAGGCATCCTTGCTTATAACTTATGTTAACAGCAAATCAATTCCTTTTATAGCTCAGGTGTTAGTTATACCATACAGTATGGGCTATGAAAGTGCCAAGCATTGGCTGTACCAAGTGCTATACAACATAAATATAGATTAGTCATTTAACAAGCAAAGTATTAAAGAGTAAACAAGATAACAAATATACAATATTTTATTATCAAACATTAAAGTCCATGTTGAGTTTACACTATATTTATTCTTACACCATTAGTGTAACCTTTTCACCTTGACATAATAAACTTCAATAAACATAATGAAAGAAAGTGAATAAATAAATAAAAAACATAAATAAAATAAAAGTTAACTAAGTAAAGGAAAGGAAATGAAAGACATAAATAAGATATTAATGAAAGCAAAACATAAATATTACAAAAAAATATAAAGAGAGAAAGCAGGAGTATGATCTTGATCTTGAGACCAAGATGCCTAAATGCATGGCAAATGCCTCCTTTTATAGGTCAAAATTAAGAACTATTGATTTGATGACTAATTGATGAGTGGGTGGCCAATTTTTTACTTGGTGACAATTCTTATCTTCTCTTGTCTACCCAAAAAATCATTGATAACGTCAGAATTGGAACCACTTAAAAACATGAAAGTTGTAGGAAATTGTCTCAGCTTTCCAAGAAAAAAAATGAAGGTCATTTGAACTTTTAGAACTTCAGATATGGACAAAACACTAAACAGTACGTGGCTTGTAGGATAGATTCAGACTTCTTTGTTGTTGCTACAATTTGGACTTAAAAATGGTCTTTTAAATCTTGGGCTTCATATAAAAGTTGTAAGCCTATGTCTTAGCTTTTTATCCATATAAAGCAAACCTAAATCCGAGATCTACAGTTCTAGATATGACCCATTTACCTAACAATTTCCCGGTTTGGACTGCATCAATATCTCTTTTCTAAGTTGGCCATCTTTTTGTCCTTTCAGTTTCAGTTCTTAAATTCATCAATCAATCCTTTCATTTATGTGATAGGCTTGCATTTAAAATGAACATTTACCACAAATTAAAGGTACCTTATATTATTAGATATGTTATTATAAAGCATGCTTTAGTCAAGGAGTTATTGATACTTCAAGTGCAAAATGATGATATAAAACCTTGATAAAAATACACTTTTAAGTATTAATCAATTGGGCCTTTGAAAACTATTTAAAACATGGACTTATTCATGGAGGCATTCCCTAGAAGAAGGAAAAGTTGGACAATTATTGGATGAATATTCATTGGTTTCATAGATTTGACACACAATGTCTTGAACAGATTTTAATTGACCATATTTTTTTTAATTTTAATGCCTCGACTTTTCTAGCTAAAAATGCAAATTTAGCTTAGAGGTCATGATCTTCCCTAAAGTTGTATATATTTTCACCAGATGTATGAGGTTGAGTTTTATCTGGTGTCTCATAACAAGTTGTCATTGAACCTTTCAAGTCAATCAGGTCACATATGATTAATTCCCATATGATTTAATATTTTTTTACTTGAAAAAAATTAGCTATACTTGAATTTTTTTTTATGTTAAGAAAATTAATTCGACCTATAATATAAAGCAAATCAATAATCTAGTACTTACTAAATTTAAATTTAAATGTTTAAATTTTGAAATTATATAATTAGCTGGAATGGAATTAACAATTGTTTGCCCCTTGTAAAAATACAAAAATTGTGGTCTAGGAATGCATGCGAGCCAGGCCAATTGGGCTTTTATCAATTTTGAGGGATTTAGACAGTAGAGCTATGGGCTTAACAATAATGAATTCCATGGATATAATTGGGCTAATACAAACAACTCTATTATATATCGTGGTTAAGTGGATTTTAACAAGAGAAAAAAACTAATGATTTTTGCTTTTTATTTTACATATCTGGTAATTGATTGGTTTATGTTAATGAAGCCCATGAATTGATTACAAGATTGGTGCTTATTGCACCAACAGTTAAGCTACTTTAATTTACATAAATTCAATTTATATAGAATTTATGTATTTTATTTAATAAAAATGAGAATAAGATTATGTTTAAATAGAATAATACTATGGGTATGGATGTAGCCAAGTGTATCAAGGCAGTGGATCGTGAGTTTGTCATGCCTGGTTTCAATTCATGCATGTACGTGATGAAATCATTCATCTCCTCAGAAATCTCTTAGAAGTAGATGATGTAAAGAGTTGCTTGAAACGCATTGCATTACATATTTTCCAGTCATCACCTTGGAATACAAATCTGATTGAGTTCCGGCTGCTGCCTTCGAGTGTCCATCAAACAAAAAGTTAAAAGCAGATAACGATCTCACTAAACATAGCTACTCAGCGTCAACACTCCAAAACCACCAAGCTGATATGAGACGAAATCACACTATATTTACTGTACATTTTTATTTTTATTTTTATTAACTTGAAGTTGTTCGCACGCATCTACAGTCATGAAACCGAGTGACGTCTTCTCTTCTGAAATAAGAGCCTTGTTTCTGAATTAGCCTTCCCCCCTATGGGTTTGAGTCCGTTGATTCGGAACAGGGCGTTAAGCTTGCTTAATTTTTTGGTGAATGATTTGAACAACTTATTCGCAGGATGAGACCTTACCAGCTCCTGTTTCATGGACACATGATCCTTTTCAAGGTCAGTCAGCCTCATTCTCATTCTTGCTACTTCAAGCTTCAGCTCTCGATTCTCTCTTCTAACCGATGCATAATTATCTCTTGGAGAGATGGCCCCACTTCCTGCGCCACTGCCTGAACGTTGAGGGAATTGACCGTTTAATGCACCGAAGAAGAACTGGTTGTGTCCCCCATTCATTGCATTCCGGAGCCTGATCTGTTCAAAGTATAGCACTTGGACTGCCATCTGTACTGGCAACCTTTCATCTTGTGCAGCATGGCTGCAGGCTTCCTGAGATAATTTCTGGCAATCGATGGTCTTGCAGAGTCGGGAGCGTTCTGAATCTTTAATGTTTGGGTGAACCTGTAAATAGAGCATGAACAAAACACAAACTGGTGTTTGAATCTTGTAAATGAAAAATCTAGAGGCATGAAGATGAAGTGGGAGGTGGAGCTGCATATTGTTTTTGTGAACACGAAGAGAGAATAGTAGAGGAAGTGTTACTTTGAGGAAGATATCCACAGCTCTGTACAATCCATCGCTAACTGTACGAGCATGGTCTGGAAGTAGTTCTGCCAGTGCTATAAACTTTGATGGGAGCAAGTTTGGGTCTAGCGCAACTTCTGCAAGAAAATGGTCCAGTAATTTTGATACCTTTAGAATTGAGCTCTGTTTAGGAGAACCGGGACTGTCAAAATCATAAACCATCTCATCATCATCCCGCAAGTTGTTATCTTCATCATCATCCTCATCCAAGTTTAGAAAGATAGAGAAGATCCTCAAAACCGAATCAGTATCATACATGGCGCAGTGGTTGTTTCCATGTGAATTTGCTGGTATTAGTATGTCCTCAAGAATTGCCTGATCAAGTTGAAGACCAATCCTCCTCTCCAAATCAGATCTGCAAGAAGTAGTTGCTGATGACGCTATAGCAGTTTTTAATAAGCTTGAAAGAAAAACCATTGGAACTGGACACTTTCTTGATTGGGTTGGTAGTAAACTAACTATTGCCTCGACGATGACTCTTTGTTTCTTCTGCGACTCCAAGTCCAAGAGACTTCCTTTAACTAAATGAGGGTCCCTGACAACAAGTCCTTGAAGAGAATTATGGGCATAATTTATCAAAATTTTGCTAATCATATCCTGTTTTAGTCCCTTTGATTTAACTGCGGTTACTACTCTTTGGAAGAAATCAAGATTCAGCATTGCGAGTGATTTTCCCCACCAGTCTGATGGTGTTTCCGGTTCCATAAGTGGCATAGTTTTTGCGGGGTAGTTGTGGTCAAGCTTTAACAGGCCAGAGGTCAGTTGCTCTTTGCATGCATTGCTTGCAATCGCATTGATAAGCCTAGTGACCAGATTGATCTCTTCCGAGATTGGCAATAAAGTTTCACATCGGTGAAGAACAGAAATTGAAATTGATATGTTTGGAAGCACCATCTCCTTTAGATACGCTTCAGCCCGGGCTTCCAAGTTCTTCTCTACAACATCTTCTGTCATTTCCAGAAAACGGGCTGTGCAACATAACATAGCAACATTTGATTGTGTAATCTCGAAATTTACTCCATAGCAGAACTTTGCAGCAAGCTCGAAACCCTCTGGTCCACCCGGTACAGCAGGGATATTTATGCGTGAGATCTTTGTATCTTTCGCTTCCAGCAACAGTTTACGAATTCTTCCACTTCGAGAAACTAGAGGAAACTGCATAGAATTTGAATCATAAATTTAATGTTTCCATTTAATTTTTCTCTATCTTTTTCCTTTTCTTCTCACTGCAGGACAGTCCATTTATTTAACATTTACAGGTAGAAATTATTTTTGGTACCGAATACTACAATTGATGTCAAGTTATCAGAGGTGAGAAGATCAGGAAGCTGTTTTAGATCCTAAACTCTTGTTCTATATGCATGCACATTTGCATGAACTAGATTTTTCTTACCTTGTGAAGTGCAAAGTTTGATGCTCCTACTTCGATTGTAAGATCACTAGAAACATCCGAAATTGGCCTGCAAAATGGTTGAATGATTAAAGACTAGACAAAAAAAAATCCAAAATAGAAAAAAAAATGATTCCTACACGTTAGTCAGTGCCATTAATTTAGAGACCATATAGGAGCTTCTAAAATAGACCTGAACTCCCATTTTTGAAACCATAAATTTCAAAAAGATTCACATGACCAAAGAGTAGATTAAGTGTTTCAGAACCACCTCATATATATGGATTGTGTGATCCATCTTGATTGTCTGAATCGACAATGATGGCCCGGATAGAAAAACCATGAGCTCAATTATTACACGATGAGTGGGACTGCCCAAGCAGTCTACTGCAGTAGGCAATTAGGTTATATTTCTTAACTGTAAAAAACCTGAACTGCAGAGTGCAGAATGGGTTGTTCATATGCAATGGAAACAATTTGGAAATTTTACCAACCTACATAGATGTGACAAAAGGAAAAGGGTGACCTCTGAGTTATGAGATAGCTGTGTTTGTCTCAAGTTGTCATACTCAATGAACTACTGTATGGCTTATTGGCACATGTTTGAGGCCAAAAAAAAACTAATCTTTTGAGTGATAAAACATTAATTGCATTCATAGACTTGAAGATGGAGCATGTCAATGGATCTGCAGCCTCATGCCTCTGTAGTTCAATTCGAGCAGAACACATGCAAAGTCAAGATCATGTGTTTCATCTATCATGCTCTATGCTTACTTTTTTGAAGTTGTATTATGAACTGTTGTTTTCTTCTCTTAATGGCTAGGGGTAATCAGCTACTCAAGCTCATAGGATTACTTGGACCTACAGAAGGCTTGTTTTTGGGTGTTTTAAGGGATGTCTAATAAATTCTCATCAATAAAGCTTTTTTTATCGTTTTATTTTATTTTTTTGTTGATTTTTTCAATCTATAATCTATCCACCAGATTCTTTTTTGGACTGATTAAAATTCAAAATTCTGAGTTTACAAAACTGTAGGACAGACAGAGGACATTACTGAATTGCGCATAGCTCTACATTTCAGGTTATAAAATAGTCTTTTTCTTCGGTTGAAGTAAAAAAAAACAAAGGTGAATAACCAAATAGTCAAGACAGTGATTCAAATTGCAGTTTTTCAAATTTAAGAGAATTTTCATCAGAAAAATAAAAAATAAAAATCATCGGCCTCTCTTTCCGGGGATTCACGTTCTATTTCTAGTAGTCTGTCTTTATTTTTATTTTTTATTTCCTTGTTAATCAAGAAAAATTGCGCTTTCCCCTGAGATTAAAATCACATTGTTGCAATCTTGAACTTCCAATGATTCTCTAATAACAAAAACTCTCTCAAGCATTATATGCTAGCTAGGTTGTATAACTGAAAACTCATAGCAAGCATCAGAAAAGTTTCTCCCTGAATCATGCAATGGACATTGAAACAAACCTCACTAAACAGCAAATTAGAGGTAATAGCTAGTGACATGAAGACTAGCATGAGATAAAGCTTGCTAGAAAGTAGTTTACTGGGAAAGACAAGATTACCATTCAGTAGCATGCCTTATACTGGAGCTTGGACGAAATGCTCTCTTCCCTGATATACTTGGCTTCAATTCACCTATTGTAACCACACCCATATTCTCCTTATTAGAAAAAAGAGACCTGGCAATTCAGTCTTAGATTTCACTCTGAAAGTTCTGCACCACCAACCCCACTAACAAGTGTCTCTCTTTCAAGAATCTAAATGTTTTTAACAATCCATGATCTCTTGTTTGTTACAAACAAGAGTAGGAGTTATTATTCTTGTGGTGAAAGTTGTTTAAAGGACACTTCTTCCTTTAGTTCTATTTAGAAAAGGAAAGCTAGAGTGAGGTGAAAGTTATGGTAAAATTGAAACTCACAATCATTTGATTAAAGGAAAAAAAAAACACCTTACATATTATATGAAAATATTTTGGCCTCCAAAATATGTTATATATATATATATATATGAACGGTAGACTTTTGATAAATGCTTTAATGAGTGTTTATAATGTGCATAATCTAAAGTCAAGAATTTTGTAGGAGTGTGACTGCACTATTCGGAGAAAGGCGGTGAGGTGTGGCCTTTTTTCTTACATAGTTTTTGTTTGAAAAATCTGCAGGAATCCTGAAGGGTTGCAATGCTTTTAGGGGATGTAATCATAGCTAGTGAAAGCTACCCGCAATAAAGATTAGCTTAATTTTATTCTATATTATGTGTAAAGCTCACTAAAGTGGAAATTAAGATGATGAGTTGGATAACATGTTATAATGAGAAGCACACTACTCCCCACTTAAACTGCTTTTTTCATGGGGGATTAGTGTTTCCTATTTTAGCTTCTTTCGTGAGAGAGTATGTTTTATGAGTGTTCACAAATCACAAAAAAAAAAAAAAACACCTTCCTAGTTTGAGCATTACAGTTTGGATATTTGAGTCTCGTAGTTCTTAAAATGATGATATGAACAGCCTAACAAAACCAAGAATATATTAGAGATGCAAATTGTATCAATCACAAAGTTAAGTGCAAAGAAGTTAAACTTGTTGAATATATTTGAGCCATGCTGACTTCAAGGAGGCTATAAAACATATGAGTCAACCTATAATTACCCTAATTCAAGTGTAAAAAGAGTCCAATTTTTTCATAACATGGCTCAAGGTTGGCATCATGATGATAGCCTTATTTAAATAATTAATCTAATATTGTAAGGATAATTTGAAAGAATATTTTAGAAGTTTTCATATTCTACAAGAAAACTAAGGGGCATGGGATAATACAAAGATTTTCATGTTTTTTAAGAGGTTAAAGTTAGTTTTTGGTTCATTTGTTTTCCAATTACATAGTTTTACGCTAACAAATATAATTTTTCATGTGAGTAATAGATTGGGCTAGAATTTTACTAGAAGTTTTTAAAGATTATATATGCAGATAAAATTTCAAATCAATTGAACATCAGAAAGGTCTTCAAATAAGGTCTAGAAATTAGTATGCAATAAAATTATTATTTTCCCAAATGATTTAGATTTTTTTTTATTTGGACTAATACTCTTTTATTATTTTTGGAGACATGTTTATGATGTATTTTACCTATTATAAATAGGGTTAATTTGAATTAATATTTTTTTATAGACTTTGATTTGAAAAATAATATTGTTTGTGTATGCAAGGTATTCTCGTATTATTTGGTTGTCTAAAGAACTTATTTGACATATCAAAAAATAATTATATTCATAGCATCTTCCTTATACTTTCTATTTATGAATTGGTGTTTATTGGGTAAGGGTTCACTCCAATAATATTGGTTATTTGGTTTAGATAACTTTCGCGTCACACTTTTATCAAACCTGATTTTTTAGCTTTTTAAGATTTGTCTTTCTTGTGTGTAGATTATGTGATGATGGGGTTTGTATCATTTGTAACAAATCTTAGCTTCATTTATTAGGTTATATCTTTATGTAATTTTCCTTTTTCTTGTCTCACATGTTAGACATTTTGTCATAGTAACTAAAGATGAAATTAGATCAAACCATATTAAGAAAATTGATATATTGGTTATTTGAAGTCTAATCTCACTATATATTAAATTTGAGATCACTTGAACATTATCTGGTTAAGGTTCCAAAATCAGGTTTAGTTTGTATAAAATGGGTTCATTTGTGCCAAAAATTGAAACTTGCTTTTCTATTATTTAAATTGACTTGCATAGTATATCAAGTTTTATTTGGAATATTTAGGTGTCAACAAGGGCGGACAAGAAAAAAAATCAAGGGGGGCCAAATAAAATAACGTTACAAGGAGGATTTTCTTTCTAAGACTTTGTTTCAAGGGAGGGGCTGGAGACAATTTTCCTTGCAGGGGCCGGGGCCTCTACCAGCCCCTCTTGTGTCCGCCACTGGGTTTCAAACAAGTCATTTTAATAATATTTACTTTTAATGTCTTATCTCAAGTACGAGAGTGTCAAAGTAATAAATAACCTAGCAAGACCGGGGTCGAACCACAGGGAAATTAACTATATAAATTATAAATAACAACAACAACAACGATGATGATGGTGGTGGTGATAAAGATGAGTTAAAGAGGGCTTTGAGATGTGAGATTAATGTGAAGATTATATAATGATAAAAACAAATATCAATGTTAGAGGATACAATAATAATATTAGAGATAAGTAAAGTATAAACTCTTTATAAATTATCAACATGATCATATTAATCATCTTATTTATGTAATACCATACTTATAAATTTTATCAAGTATTCATGATGCTAACTTATGTTGACAACAAATCAAGTTCCTCTCATAATAACGATGTTGGCCAAAGACTTTGAAGGATCAAATATTTGATATACCAAGTGTTATACAACACAAATCTAGATTAACCATTTAACAAGCAAGGTATTAAAAATTAATAAGATAAAAATGATAGAACATGTCTATAGCAAGTTGTTTAGGATATAAGCATTGAAGTCTATATTGAGTTTATATTATACTTATACTAACACCATTAGTGAAATCTTTTCACCTTGACATAATTAACTTAGTTAGACATTATGAAGAAGAAATACTTAAATAAACAATATAAGAATACAAATGATTAGTACTTAAAAGTGCATTTTTATCATGGTTTTATATCATCATTTTTGCACTTAAAGTATCAATAACTCCTTAACTAAAGCATGATTTATAATAATATATCTAATAATATAAGATACCTTTAATTTGTGGTAAATGTTTATTTTAAATGCAGGTCTATCACATAAATCAAAGGATTGATTGATGACTTTAAGAACTTAAATTGCAAGGGCAAAGAGATAACCAAATATGAAAAGATATGTCGGTGCAATCCAAACCGGAACACTGTTCGGTAATTAGGTCATATCTGGAGCTATAGATCTCAGATTTAGGTCTACTTTATATGGATGGAAAGGTAAGACATAGGCCTATAACTTTTATATGGAGCCCAAGATCAAAAAGCCCATTTTCAAGTCCAAATTGTAGCAACAACAAAGAAGCCCTAATCTGTCTTTCAGCCCGAGCACTGTTCGGTATTTTGGCCATATCTGGAGTTCTACAAGTCCAAATGAGCTGAAATTTTTACACAAGAAAGCTGAGACAATAACCTTGACATTTGTTTTTATCATTGTTTAATCGTTACGTTAATATTCCATCTCAAAGTTCTTATTTTCTTCTTCTTCTTCTCCTTCTTTTTCTTTATTATTATTATTATTATTATTATTACTACTACTATTACTATTACTACTACTACTATTATTATTAGTATTATTATTGCTATTATTATTATTGTTGTTGTTGTTGTTGTTACTATTATTGTTGTTTATAATTGTTATTTATAATTTGTACAATTAACCTCCTTGTGGTTCGACCCCGGTCTTGCCAGGTTATTTATTACTTCGACACTCCTGCACTTGGGAGAAGACATCAATCTTTTCGTCGTGTCAAGTTTTTGGCGTCGTTGCCGGGGAGGCAAGTTTTGTATAAATTATAATATTTATTTTATTTTCTCTTTTCCCTTTTCTTATATATAACTTTGTTTCTTTTCTCTTGTTTCTTCTTCTTTTGTTTTCTTTTTCCTTTTATTCTAGTCTTACACGTGCATGAGAGTGTGGTCACGTACATCAAATGGTAGACTTTGTAGGGTATCCTCATCATTTTTAGAAAATCAATCACTTCATAATGAGAATAATGAGAATAACCGTGCTAGAACACTTAGAGACCACATGAATCCTACAAGAACAAGTGCACCATCATGTATGGTTTTTCCTCCCGATACATCTTATTTTAATTTTAAACCAGGTATTATTCAACTTTTACCTTCTTTTCATGGCTTAGAATTGGAAAATCTGTATTTGCATTTAAGGGAATATGAGGAGGTCTGCAACATATATAATAATTTAAATTGTAGTATGAACACCATCAGATTAAAGCTTTTTCCTTTTTCATTAAAAGATAAAGCTAAAACATGGCTATAAAATTTGAGACTAGGATCCATTCGTGCTTGGGACGAAATGCAACAACAATTTTTAAAGAAGTTTTTCCCATCTCATAGAACAAACTCTTTCAAAAGACAAATCATCACTTTCACTCAAAAATCAGGAGAAACATTTTACCAATGTTGGGATAGGTATCGAGACTTGCTTAGTACTTGCCCTCATCATGGTTTTGAAACATGGAGATTGGTTTCACATTTTTATGAAGGGTTAACACCTAGAGATAGGCAAATGATTGAATTGATGTGCAATGGAACTTTTGAAGATAAAGACCCTGATGAAGCAATGGAGTACTTATACTTGTTAGCTGAAAATGCTCAAAATTAGGACACCGCGGGTACTTATGAGGCACCGAGTAAAACTCAACCTCATACATCTAGTGGAGGTATGTACAACCTTAGGGAAGATCATGACCTCCAAGCTAAGTTTGCATCTTCAGCTAGAAAAGTCGAGGCACTAGAATTGAAAAAGAGTGGTCAATTTAAATCTATTGAAAACATTGCATGTCAAATATGTGAAATAAATGAACACTCAACTAGTAACTGTCTAACCTTGCCTTCTTTTAAGGAATGTCTCCATGAACAAGCTCGTGCTTTAAACAGTTTCGAAAGGCCCAATCATAACCCATATTTGCAAATATACAATCCTGGTTGGAGAAATCACAAAAATTTTAGTTGGAAGAGTGACAATGCACAAACTTCATAACCACAGTTTCAAGCATATCATAATTTCCAAAATTATCATGGATATGAATCTCCTTATGCTCCACCTCCTACAAGAAATTTTGAGGAAACTTTGTATGCATTCATTGAAAAGCAAAAGATAATCAACACTCAACTTGCTCAAAACATAATAGATGTTAAAGATACTTTTGCAAAATTCACATCTGCTCTCAATTTTCAAGAGAAAGGTAAGTTTACATCTCAACCACAGCAAAATCCCAAGGGGCAATAAAATACAAATGCAAGTAGTTCTGGAAGTCAACACATGGATCAAGTCAAATCAGTCATCACTCTTCACAGTGGTAAGGTTATTAAAAAACCCACTCCTGAACCTTATGAGAAAGATGATGAGTCAATCTCTAAAGGTAAGGAAGGGGTTGAATCTGAATATTGCAAGGAAAAGACTAATTCCCTACTGATTAGTACTTAAAAGTACATTTTTATCATGGTTTTATATCATCATTTTGCACTTGAAGTATCAATAACTCCTTAACTAAAGCATGTTTTATAATAATATATCTAATAACATAAAATATCTTTAATTTGTGGTAAATGTTCATTTTAAATGCAAGCCTATCACATAAATGAAAAGATTGATTGATGACTTTAAGAACTTAAATTACAAGGGCAAAGAGATGACCAAAATTAGAAAAGAGATGTCGGTGCAATCCAAACCGGAACACTGTTCGGTAATTGGGTCATATCTAGAGCTATAGATCTCAAATTTAGGTCTACTTTATATGGATGGAAAGGTAAGACATAGGCGTACAACTTTCATATGGAGTCCAAGATCTAAAAAGGCCATTTTCAAGTCCAAATTATTGTAATAACAAAGAAGCCCGAAGCTATCCTCCAGCCCGAGCATTGTTTAGTATTTTGGCCATATCTGGAGTTCTACAAGTCCAAATGAGTTGAATAGTTTACACACGAAAGTTGAGACAATTGCCTACAACTTTCATGTTTTCAAGTGGCTCCAATTTTGACATTATCAATGACATTTTGGGCAGACAAGAGAAGATAAGGATTGTCACCAAGTCAAGAGTTGGCCACCCACTCATCAATTAGTCATCAAATCAATAGTTGCCAATTTTGGCCTATAAAAGGAGGCATTTGCCATGCATTTAGGCATCTTGGTTTCTAGATCAAGATCATGCTCTTCTT
>NW_011502050.1:11925-26997 GCF_000495115.2 Populus euphratica | reverse complement strand
CAAAGTCAACTTTTTTTTTTTTAGATAAAAAGATGAAAATAACCCATGTATATTAATAACCCAAATCTCTCTTTCTTCTCCTGCCAACATAAATCAAATTTGGCTCAATTCCCAAATCAAAACGCATTGCTAGCTACAAGAAGCCATAAAAGATCAACAATTTTCTATATATAAAAAAGAGTCGAAGAGCTAATGTGCACCATGAGTGAAAGGTAACAGTTGGTTGGCTCATACGGTAGCTTTTGTTTTTAAAGTTTATTGTGTAAATAAAATGTTTGATAATATAAAATAAATAAATTTTTATTTGATGAACCTCATAAATTTTTCCATCAAAAGCAGCTGGGAGTTGCTTATCTCTACCTGCTTTTATTTATTTATATGGACACTGTTCATAATAATACCCATGCCATGCTAGATGAATTAATTCACCTGCAATACAAGAAGCACTCACCTGGTACTATTCATATGAATAGTGTCAGGTGAAATGTTTTTATTACTATTCATGTGAGTAAAATTTATTAAACTGTGTCTGACTGGGTAAAAAAAATTTAATTTTTTTGAAATTATATTTTACTCAAAAAACTAATTTTTAATATTATTTAATAACACTATATAAACTAAAAAAATATCGCATAATGACGTAGTATTTGTGGAAGTTGATCGCAATTCTAATTTTGTTTCTGATGATATTTTACCTGATTTTATTGCATGCTCAAAAAACCATGGAACCTATAGTCCTTATTGGATGAATTTTGTACGTAATGGAATTATAAATAGTTTAATGAAATAATAAATAATATTTTATATAAATTATTATTTATTTTATGATGTAATAGGAGTAACTAATTCTACAATATTTAAATTTAAAATTATCAATATTAACATATATTTTTTAAAATTATTTTATAACCTTAAATTCAAAAGCATTCTTAACTAAACACATTAAACTATTTTTTCTTCAACCTCAATTTCAACCACAGTTTTAACCAAACACTTATTTTTTCAAACCAACCTCAACTAAAAATACTTTTTATAAAACAATTTTTTTCAAATCATAACCATAACAGCTACTGTAATACCAAACACACTCTTCATAAGTTGATGATGGCGGTGTCTATTGGTGGACAAGAAGGGATGACGCTGTTAGAGATCTAAATATATATGCCATACTTTATCTGAGCTTACCACATATTACTTGCGCCGATGGTTGCGGTGGTGGGAGAAAGACAATTGTGATTGCAGAGTTGTTTTTTTTAATTAATTTTTTTTAATAAATATATTTTGAATATTAAATCAATTATAATGTAAACTTATACTATTTTAGTACCTTTTTTTTTTACTAAGCTTGCTCGTTATTGATTTTGTATGTAAAGTTTTATTAACTATTTTAATATATAAAGTATAATTTTTTAAATATAAAAGGGAAAAGGCAATCACAAACAAACAATCCCTAGGATGATTATTATAATTTTTCCTATCTTTAAACATTACAAATGTCTCCATAAGATGTATTATTAGTGGAATACATCTAAAAAAAATAGATATGGTTTAATTGTATAAATCAACACCTTGTATTTTATTTTCATATACACACATACACACACACATATAAAGAATATTCAAAGGCTTGGGTTCATGCAGATGCTCTCCTTATTTAGTTTTTCTTATGGTTTTAATTTAATTTTTCTGATATTGTTCAAACTAGAGATGGTATGTTATATATGTAAAATATTCCCATAACAATATATGAAAATAAACACAATCTTACATGCGTTTTAACTACTTTTTCATACAAGTCCATAGAGAGGAATGATTAGTTGGTGAGAGATTTTATTGTTGTGATTAGATCAACCTACCTAGCCGGTCTAAGTTTAATAATTATGGTTGTGAGTAAATATAAGGATCAAATTTTTAGTGATAACAAAATAGTTATTATATATTTTTTTGTATTTTATTAAATCCAAATTTCTAATATCTCTTCCTGGATGTTTATACAAGCACACACATTCTTTAAAAGAATATTTTTTTTCCAAACCACTTCTTTTGATTTATTATGTTTTTCAAATAGAGATTCTAAGATTTAATAGAATATTTGCTACACACACCTAAATTATTGACAAAAAAGAAAAAAAACCCTAGTTGAGTGTTTATGAATAAGTTAGAAAAACATAGGCAACATAAAGAAAATCCTACTATTATTGTTTCAGAAATCTTGATGACTAAAATTAATTATAAACCCTAAGTCTGCTAGTGTAAACCCTCTAACTAAAAATAACACAAACACCACATAAACAAAAGATGGAACAAAATATGTAACCACAATAAGAAAAAAAGATAAACAAATATGTAAACAAGTATGTTGAGTTGTTACACCTAAAAATGATCTTTAGATCTGGTCACAAGTCTCCAGTCGATATACTTGATTTTAAAACAGAATATAAACCATATAAATTTTTAATGTGATTGAAGTGACAATTCTAATAACTTAGAGTCTAATCTAACAATCAAACTAAACAATCATAGTAAATAAGTATAGAAAAATATTCATCCTCATCATATAAACTAAAAAGAAAAGATAGAATAAATCTCATAATTTTTGAAATCCAAAGGTTTTTGTATCCTTTCAACCAAGAAAAATAACTTAGCCTTGTATGTCTATTGAAAAAATAGAGAAGAGAAAAGATGAAAACATAATTTTAGGTATAGAAAGAAAGGGTGAGAGTTTTCTTCTTCTTTCTAGCCACCTCCTTCTTTTTGTTTTTTATTTTTATAGGAAACTAAAATCTCTAAATCCCTCCAATCCATTTGTATCGTCCAAAAAATAAAAATAATCCATTCCAAAATAAACAATCTACATTTAACTAGTATATTAATTATTTTCCTAAAATGAGGAAAAAATAGTCTTACATGAAATCTTTAAGCTTTGACTTTGAATTTAGAGAAGCTAATTTGCACAAACAAATACCTTTTTCATATGAATAAACAATTTTCATGTTGGTTTAGATGCTTTGGAAGTAAGTTAAACTTGTTTCTTCACAAAACTTGTCTGTTGGCAGAATTTATAGGTTGTTTTAGAAAAATAAAATATCTTTCATATGAACTCCTTTTCTGCTTTAATTTGGTATGTTGATAGGTATTTGAGCCAAGAATTGAAAAAAAAATTGAGTTTGTATTAAAATGACTTCTCTAACTCAAGATATTCAATTCGGCATTGTCGAAGGTCAAAACTGCCAGAATTTAAGACTTGTGTTTGAAGGTTGTGACATGACTAAAAGATTGATGTCTTCTCCCAAGTGCAGGAGTGTCAAAGTAATAAATAACCTGGTAAGACCGGCATCAAATTATAGGGAGGTTAATTGTATAAATTATAAATAACAAGAACAAGAACAATAATAATAGAACAAGAAGAAGAAAAAGAAGAAGAAGAAGTTGTTGAGAACTTTGAGATAGAAGATCAATGTAAGGATTAAACAATGATAACAAAAAATGTCAAGGTTAGAGGATCCACTAATAGTATTTCAAACAAGTATAGTATAAACTCTTATTATTTAATTGAAAACCACACACAAAGGAGGTTCCAATCAAATTATAAATTGTTAACATGATTACATTAGTTATTTTATTTGAATAATGCTAATACTTGTAAATATTGTCAGGAATTCATGATTATAACTTATGTTAACAAAAAATCAAGTCCCTTTCATAGCACAAGTGTAGGTTATACCATACAGTTGGGCTATAAAAATACCAAGTATTTATTGTACCAAGTGTTATACAATATAAATCTAGATTAACCATATAACAAGCAAAGTATTAAGAGTGAATAAGATAACAAATACAAAACATGTTAGTATCAAACATTAAGGTCCATGTTGAGTTTACACTATACTTATTCTTACATCATTAGTGTAACCTTTTCATCTTGACATAATAAACTTAGCTAAACATAATGAAAAAGAGAAACATAAATAAACAAGATAAGAACATAAATAAAATAAAAGTTAACTAAGCAAATGAAAGGAAATTAAAGGCATAAACAAGATATTAATGAAAGCAAAAGTTTAATCAAAATGAAACACAAAACAATGTGAGAAAAAGAAAATCAATCTTTATATACAAGATCACTCAATTCAATAGAGTCATTTTCAACTGAAAAATTATTAAAGTAAACTTTCAAACGATGTTCATTTACCTTGAAAACATTGTCATTCTTGAGATTTTCAATATCAAAGACATCATAAGGATACACATGTTTCTCAATAAATAGACCGCTTCATCTTGATCTTAGCTTTTTAGGGAATAAATAGAGTTGGGAATTATAAAGCAAATTTTTTTGACCAATATCAATTTTTTGATAATTTTCACAAGTTTTGCAGAATACATGTGTCTTTAAATATGGTGGGTCAATAAAATCCACATTATAAGATTTTTACAGTCATTTTTTACGAGAAATGACTCCCATGTGCCTCAGAATGATAAAATTTAAAGACACTACTTACCTTATTGTCGGGAATGCATCTTTGAAATATTTGATCAGGATAATATTTGAATAAATACGGGTCATTCTAGTAAAAATTCTTTACTTTCTTCAAATTTTTTTTTATCTTCGGTACTCTACTGAGCTGGTAAATCTTCTAAAGAAAAAAAAAATGATAAAATTAGCAAACTAAGACATTGATGTAAGAGAAAGTGAGGATTCGTCAGGAAAGTAATTATCGATTGGTGTAATGTTGGATGTCAAATCTATTGTTACTCTTGATAAAAGATCTGCATCAACATTTTCAGTGTCTTTTTCATCCGTGATTTCTTTCTGAGAATAAATCATTTACAAATCTTCATATTCATCCAATTCAATTTTACTCAAAGTAGATTAAAGTTGATCATAAACTAATTCTTGAATAAAATCTACTTTTTGTAAATCATTATCATCTCCAAGTTGCTTATAAATGTTGAAAATATTCATCTCCAATGCTAGGTTTTCAAATGATAGCTTATCAGTCCATTTCTACAATTAATTGATATATTAAAAGTTGCAATACACGGACGTTCTGAACTAATAGAAAATGAATTACATGCTCCAATAGGTTGTGTGTTCAAAATAATAAAATCCACAAGAAAAAATAAATTTATTGACTTGTACTAACATATCTTCAACTATTCCTCTAGGCATTTTTACAGATCTATCAGCAAGTAAGAGAGTTACAGAAGTTGGTTTTAACTCACCTAGATTAAGACTTTGAAAAACTGAATATGGAAGTAAATTCACACTAGCTTTAAGGTCAAGTAAGGCTATTTTAATTTTATATTCTCCAATAAAGCAAGAAATTGTAGGACAACCAGGGTCTTTATATTTCAAAGCATTATTGTTATGAAGAATGACATTTACTTGTTCGACTAAAAATGTTTTCTTTTTCACATTCAGTTTTCTCTTCACAGTGCATAGATCTTTCAAAAATTTAGCATAAGAAGAAACCTGTTTAATAGCATCCAGCAAAGGTATATTAATCCTTACCTATTTGAAAGTTTTAAAGATTTCAGAGTTGTGAATGATTTTTTTTTTGTTTGGTCATAGCATGAGGAAATGAAAGTGCTGGCGGGGAATCAATCTTTTCTTTGCAATATTCAAATTCAATCCCTTCCTTACCCTCAAAGATTGACTCATCATCTTTCTCACAAGGTTCAAGAATGAGTTTTTCAATAACCTTACCATTACAAAGAGTCGTGACTGATTTAACTTGATCCATGTAATAGCTTCCAGAACTATTTGTATTTGTATTATATTGCCCCTTAGGATTTTGTTGTGGTTGAGATGAAAACTTACCTTTTAACATGATTAAAAGATTGATGTCTTCTCCCAAGTGCAAGATTGTCGAGGTAATAAATAACTCGGCAAGACCGGGGTCGAACCACAAGTAGGTTAATTGTATAAATTATAAACAATAACAATAATAATAGTAATAATAATAATGATGATAATAATAATAATAATAGTAGTAGTAATAATAAAGAAGAAGAAGAAGAAGAAGAAGAAGTTGATAAGAACTTTGAGATGGAAGATTAACGTAAGGATTAAACAATAATAACAACAAATGTCAAGGTTAGAGGATCCATTAAGGTATGTTAAACAAGTACAGTATAAACTCTTATTATTCAATTGAAAACTATACACAAAGGAGGTTCCAATCAGATTATAAATAGTTAACATGATTACATTAGTTATCTTATTTGATTAATGCTAATACTTGTAAATCTCGTCAGGCATTTATGATTATAACTTATGTTAACAATAAATCAAGTTCCTTTCATAGCTCAGATGTCGGTTATACCATACAGTATGAGTTGTGAAAGTACCAAGCATTTGTTGTACCAAGTGTTATACAACATAAATCTAGATTAATCATTTAACAAGCAAATTATTAAAGAGTGAACAAGATAACAAATATAAAACATTTTAGTATCAAACATTAAAGTTCATATTAAGTTTACATTATACTTATTCTTACACCATTAGTATAACATTTTCACCTTAATATATAAGCTCAGCTAAACATAATTAAAGAAAGAAAGAAAAACAAACAAAATAAGAACATAAATAAGATGAAAGTTAACTAAGTATAAGAAAGGAAATGAAAGGTATAAACTTGATATTAATTAAAACAAAACCTAAACATTACAAAAATACAAAGAGAGAAAGCAAGAGCATTGACACGACTAAAAGATTGATGTCTTCTCCTAAGTGCAGGAGTGTCGAAGTAATAAATAACCCGGCAAGACCGGGGTTGAACCACAGGGAGGCTAATTGTACAAATTATAAATAATAATACAATAACAATAACAATAACTAACAACAACAACAACAACAACAACAATAATAGTAATAACAGCAATAATAATAATAATAATAAAGAAAAAGAAGAAGAAGAAGAAGATGAGAACTTTGAGATGAAATATTAACGTAAAGATTAGATGAGAACTTTGAGATGAAATATTAACGTAAAGATTTAACAACGATAACAATAAATATCAAGGTTAGAGGATCCACTAATGGTATGTCAAACAAGTATAGTATAAACTCTTATTAGTCAATTGGAAACCACACACAAAGGAGGTTCCAATCAGATTATAGATTGTTAACATGATTATATTAGTCATCTTATTCAATTAATGCTAATACTTGTAAATTTCGTTAAGCATTCATGATTATAACTTATGTTAACAACAAACCAAGTTTCTTTCATAGCTCAGGTGTCGGTTATACCATACAGTATGGGCTATGAAAGTGCCAAACATTTGTTGTACCAAGTGTTATACAACATAAATCAAGATTAGTCATTTAACAATCAAGGTATTAAAGAGTGAACAAGATAACAAATACAAAACACGTTAGTATCAAACATTAAAGTCCATATTGAGTTTACACTATACTTATTCTTACACCATTAGTGTAACCTTTTCATCTTGACATAATAAACTTAGCTAGACATAATGAAAGAAAGAAAAATAAATAAACAAAATAAGAACATAAATAAGATAAAGGTTAGCTAAGTAAATAAAAGGAAATAAAAGGCATAAACTTGATATTAATGAAAACAAAGCATAAACATTACAAAAAATACAAAGAGAGAAAGTAAGAGCATGGTCTAGATCTGGAAACTAAGATGCCTAAATGCATGGCAAATGCCTCCTTTTATAGGCCAAAATTAGGAACTATTGATTTGATGACTAATTGATGAGTGGGTGGCCAACTCTTGACTTGGTGACAATCCTTATCTTCTCTTGTTTGCCCAAAACGTCATTGCTAACGTCAAAATTGGAGCCACTTGAAAACATGAAAGTTGTAGAAAATTATCTCAGCTTTCTTGTGTAAAACATTCAGCTCATTTGGACTTCTAGAACTCCAGATATGGGCCAAATACTGAAAAGTGCTCGGGCTGGAAGACAAATTCGAGCTTCTTTGTTGTTGCTATAATTTGGACTTGAAAATGACTTTTTTAAATCTTGGGCTCCATATGAAAGTTGTAGGCCTATGTCTTACCTTTACATCCATTAATATGGACCTAAATCTGAGATCTACAACTCCAGATATGATCGAATTACCGAACAGTGTTCCGGTTTGGATTGCATCGACATCTCTTTTCTAAGTTTGGCCATCTCTTTGTCCTTTCAATTTCAGTTCTTAAATTCATCAATCAATCCTTTCATTTATGTGATAGGCCTGCATTTAAAATGAATATTTACCATAAATTAAAGGTATCTTATATTATTAGATATGTTATTATAAAACATGCTTTAGTTAAGGAGTTATTGATACTTCGAGTGCAAAATGATGAAATGAAACCTTGATCAAAATGCACTTTAAAGTACTAATCACACCCCCAACCAGATTATTACTAGTCTCTAGTAATCAAAATGTTAAAATACAAAAACAATTTACAAATTTCACAAAGCAAGGTATTCATCATTCAACTTCCATTAATCTATCCAGATAAACAAACTCTCATTAAATTTATATATATGCTCAATACCTTTTAACAAGATATTAATAAACCTTTTTTTTTGTGCTCAATATATCAACACATAATTATGGGGCTTTTATTGGAAGAAAAAAAAATTTTTGTTCTAATGTTTAAGGTTAACTTCCTTGGGTTGAGATTATTATTTTTGTCTCTTTTTTTTTCTTTTTTTTTATATATACATATAACTTAAAACACCATGCATCTTTAACCCATGTAACGAGCTTTCGGCTAATAACTCCCAGACCAATTGGTCTTAGGGCATTAGGTGTTGAGACACCCTTACGAGTTTAGTAACTCGGGTCGTAGATACTGATACGTAGATAGTGCAATGTTTGATTTCCTTAAGCTTTTTTCCTCAACCCATGTAACAAGCGTTGGGCCAATAGCTCCCAAGTCAGTTGACTTTAGGGTATTAGGTATTAAAACACCCTTTCAGGTTTAATTGCTTAGGTTAGGGAGGCTACAAAACCAAACTTATCTACATTTTTATTATCATCATTTTTTTTCTTTTTTTTTAAAAAATTATATACTATCCCTTTCCCTTAGTTGTTACCTTTAACAAAAGAACATAAATAATGTAATAATCCAATGTGCAACCCATAATCATATGTTAAAGTGTGTGTGTGTGAAAATTAAGGTTTAAAAATACATGTTAAATGAGTATATGAGCAGAATTAAGTGATAATAATGTGAGAGTTTGTAAATCTGAATATTTCAAGAAGTATTATAATAGACCTTGTTAAGAATGGTTACTAAGATGCGTCTCAAGAGTCATAAAAAGTTCTCCTTACTCTGCCATCATAGTAACAACAATTTTGCACATGCTTTATGAAATAGAAAATACAGTTAGTTTAGTTTTTTTTTTTAGCTCTACCCTCTCCCCCAACTAAAACGAGACATTGTCCTCAATGTTTAAAGGTAGAAAGATAGAGTATAAAAGATATCACCTGAAATAACGAACACTGACAAACCTAGAACACACTGAAATAAATATAAGAAACAACAAAACACAATAATAAAACCAAAAGACATAAAAATTCACAAATGAAGGCTCAAATCCAATCTAAGCTTTTTACGGCTTTCCTTAGTTGACCAATTTATGCGAATCATGGAAGGATCAATTATAGGAATGAAAGATTGTAGTTGGTCAATCAATTGTTCAGCAGTAGCAGCAGAGATTATGATTTGTCATGCAAAAGATGTTAGAAATTCCTGTTCCACATCATGATCAAGAAAAGACAACAACTTATCATAATAACCATTAACATTTAACAAACCTATGAGTTTATGGTGAATGTGTAGTTGGGCCCAAGAGAAAATATGAAAAATCTCTTCCAATGTGCCTAGACGACCTGGTAAAGCAATGAAAGCATCAGCATGGTTAAACATTGCATTCATTCGAGCCGACATTGTGGAGACCTAAAGTTCCTCTCCAATTGTTTTTCCAATGATGTCCCCTTGTGCTAAAGCTTCGGGGACAACCCCCAAAACTTGACTACCTCTTAAAAATACAGCTATTGACACACCTCCCATTAACCCAAGACTGCCTCCCCCATACACTAAATGAATCTTTCTCTCAGCTAGCATTTGACCAAGATGATTTGCTGATTCTAAAAACTCCTTTTCTTTCCCAGGACTAGATCCACCGAAAACACAAATATTTCTTATATGATGACCTGAGAAACTTGCCATTTCTACACACTTCTATATTTGTTGAATGTACGGGTTAAGTAGAAATGAAAGGAAGGAAGAGAGGATTTTATAGATGAGAAATTAGAAAGGCAATCATACCACCTATATGTAGGCCAACTGAAGTTTCACACACACACTCTCTCTCTCTCTCTTTATTTTTTTATTTATTTACTTTTGAAAAAGCATGTATATGTACAGGTAGTTGTGATTGTGGCTCACATTTTCCCTTGGTTTTATGTCTAAGAACGGCTTAAACGCCCTCTATGGGTCGGAGATAGGCTTCCCATCCAGTTTTTTTAAAAACTAGCAAACAGGGTCTTTTTTAGTTAGATTCCCAAGACTAAGTCGATCATGTTCTTTATGAAATAGTGGCCATAAATCATGAATTGCACAATGCACATCTCCACTAGGATGCGTCTCAAGAGTCAATAAAAGATTATCTAAAGACTCCTTACTCAGGCCATCCTTAATGAATTGTATTTTATCTTCAAGGTTTATAGATATCATTCCTAAAGAATGACATTGTGCATTACAAGTCCATCTAGCACATCGATGACAGACTTTCAATTGTTTTGCACGACGTTTCTTTGCAAAAGTGCTTTTACCTGTTCCAGGCATGTGTGAAATGAAGGAGTTAGAGGACTTACCTGATAATCGGACCTTTGCTTCAATTAACCAGCGAATATCTTCAGGAATTTCATGATTCATTAACAATCTCAATCTTGCGCACAAAGCACGGTAAATTTTTGTAATCACATTATGAGGCACAACAGGAAAATACTTTTTCAATTTTTCAAGATTAATGTCCATTTTCAAATGAGAATTGGAAGAGAGATTCAAAGAATTGCACAAATATCTACAGATATCAGTTATTGTGGGAAACTGAAAGAACCAACTTAAGTCATGGAGTACCGTCGTCCGCCATTTGACCGGGGTGAGAGAAACTAGCAAAAATCACTCAAAAAGAAACACAAAAATAATATGAGAAAAAAATCAATCTTTATATATAGGATCACCCAATTCAATAGAGTCATATTCAGCTGAAAAATTATCAAAGTAAACTTTCAGACGATGTCCATTTACCTTGAAAACATTACCATTCTTTGGATTCTCGATGTCGTAGGCCCCATATAGATACATATGTTTCATAATAAAAGGATCGCTCCATCTTGATCTTAATTTTTCAGGAAATAAATGCAGTCGAGAATTATAAAGTAAGACTTTTTGACCAACATTGAATGCTTTTCTCAGTATTTTCTTGTCATGAAACTCTTTGATTCTTGCCTTTTGAATTCTTGAATTTTCATATGCATCATTTCTTATTTCCTCAAGCTCATTTATTTGTAATTTTCGCAGTTGACTAGCATCATCCAGATTTGAATTGAAAGCTTTAATAGCCCAATAAGCTTTATGTTCAAGTTCCACAAGCAAGTGACAAGGTTTTCCATAGACTAGTCTATAAGGTGACATACCTAATGATGTTTTATAAGCAGTTCGATAAGCCCAAAGTGCATCATTAAGTCTTAAAGACTAGTATTTCCTATTAGGGTTCACTATTTTCTCCAAAATATATTTGATCTCCCTATTAGCAAGCTCTACTTGTCCACTTGTTTGAGGGTGATAAGGGGTGACAACTTTGTGTGTGATTCCATATTTCTTCATTAAAGACTCAAATGGCTTGTTGCAGAAATATGTTCCACCATCGCTTATTATGGCTCGAGGGACTCCAAATCGACTCAAAATATTTTCTTTCAAAAAACTTTATCACTGTTTTGTGATCATTGTTTCGACTTGGAATTGCCTCTATCCATTTTGAAACATAATCTACTGCGACTAATATGTATAAGAAACCAAATGATGGAGGAAATGGACCCACAAAATCTATACCCCAGTAGTCAAAGATCTCAATGACAAGAATAGGATTTAAAGGCATCATGTGACGTTTTGAAATTGATCCCAACTTTTGACAATTTTCACAAGACTTGCATAATGCATGTGAGTCTTTAAACATGGTGGGCCAATAAAATCCACTTTGTAAGATTTTCGTAGTTGTCTTTCTTGATGAGAAATGGCCCCCGCATGCCTTAGAATGACAAAATTTAATGACACTACTTACCTCATTGTGAGGAATGCATCTTTGTAGTCATCGATGGTGTGATGTCAGTTTTTGAATTTGTTGTCAATCTTGACAAGTGATCTACAACAACATTTTCGGTGCCTTTCTTATCTTTGATTGTGATATCAAATTCTTAAAGTAACAAAATCCACCGCACCAATCTAGCCTTAGAATCTTTCTTAGAAAGAAGATATTTCAATGCTGCATAATCACTAAAAACAACAATAGGTGAGCCAACAAGATAAGACCTGAATTTTTCACATGCAAATACTACTGCAAGTAATTCTTTTTCAGTGGTAGTATAATTCATTTGAGCACTATTTAAAGTTTTACTTGTATAGTAAATTACATAAGATTTCTTATCTTTTCTTTGTCCCAAAACAGCACCTACGACATAATCACTAGCATCACACATTATTTCAAAAGGTAATGACCAATCGGGAGGTTGAATGATAGGAGCACAAGTAAACAAGTTTTTAAGTTTAACAAAGGCTTCTTCACAATGTTCAGTCCATTAAAAAATAGTATCCTTTGTTAGAAGGTTACTTAAAGCCTTAGAAGATTAGTCATTTAACAAGCAAGGTATTAAAGAGTGAACAAGATAACAAATACAAAACATGTTAGTATCAAACATTAAAGTCCATATTAAGTTTACACTATACTTATTCTTACACCATTAGTGTAACCTTTTCACCTTGACATAATAAACTTAGCTAGATATAATGAAAGAAAGAAAAATAAATAAACAAAATAAGAACATAAATAAGATAAAAGTTAGCTAAGTAAATGAAAGGAAATGAAAGGCATAAACTTGATATTAATGAAAGCAAAGCATAAACATTACAAAAAATACAAAGAGAGAAAGCAAGAGCATGGTCTAGATCTGGAAACCAAGATGCCTAAATACATGGCAAATGCCTCCTTTTATAGGCCATAATTAGGAACTATTGATTTTATGACTAATTGATGAGTGGGTGGCCAACTCTTGACTTGGTAACAATCCTTATCTTCTTATGTCTGCCCAAAACATCATTGATAACGTCAGAATTGGAACCACTTGAAAACAAGAAATTATAGGAAATTATCTCAGATTTTCAAGAAAAAAAATAGAGGTCATTTGGACTTCTAGAACTCCAGATATGAGCCAAACACTGAACATTGTTCGGGTTGCAGGACAAATTTAGACTCTTTTTTTTGTTGCTATAATTTAAACTTGAAAATGGCCTTTTTAAATCTTGGGCATATAAAAGTTATAGATCTATGTCTTACCTTTTCATCCATATAAAGTAGACCTAAATCCAAGATCTACAGTTTCAGATATGACCCAATTACGGAACATTGTTCCGGTTTGAACTGCACTAACATCTCTTTTCCAAGTTTGGCTATCTCTTTGTCCTTTCAATTTCAGTTCTTAAACTTATCAATCAATCCTTTTATTTATGTGATAGGCCTGCATTTAAAATGAACACTTACCACAAATTAAAGGTATCTTATATTATTAGATATGTTATTATAAAACATGTTTTAGTTAAAGAGTTATTGATACTTCAAGTGTAAAATAATGATATAAAACCTTGATAAAAAATAAAATTTTAAGTACTAATCACACCCCCAACCAGTTTATTACTAGTCCCTAGTAATCAAAGCGTTAAAATAGTAAAACAATTTGCAAATTCTACAAATCAAGGTATTCATCATTCAACTTCCATTAATCTATTCGGATAAACAAACTCTCATTAAATTTATATATATCTTCTCACTACCTCTTAAACAAGATATTAATAAATCTTTTTTTATGCCTAATATATCAATACATAGTTTTGGGGCTTTTCTTAGAAGAAAACAAAATTTATATTCTACTGTTTAAGGTTAACTTCCTTAGGTTGATATTATTATTTTTTTTATTTTTTTTTCTCTTTTTTTAAAAATATATATACATATAAGTTAAAACACGATGCATCTTTAACCCATGCAATGAGCTTTCGGCTAATGACTCCCAGACTAGTTGGTCTTAAGGCATTAGGTGTTGAGACACCCTTACGAGCTTAGTAACTCAGATTGCAGATACTGATATGTAGATAGTGCAATATTTTATTCCCTTAAGCTTTTCTTCTCAACCCATGTAATAAGCATTGAACCAATAGCTTCCAAGTCAGTTGACTTTAGGGTATTAGGTGTTAACACACCCTTTCAGGCTTAATTGCTTAGGTTAAGCAGGTTACAAAACCAAACTTATCTATATTTTTATTATCATTATTTTTTTTTTATTTTTTTTCAAATCATATACTATCCCTTTGCCTTAGTTATTACCTTTAATAAAAGAACATAAATAATATAATAATCCAATGTGCAACCCACAATTATATATTAAAGTGTGTGTGTGAAAATCAAGGTTTAAGAATACATGTCAAATGAGTATATGAGCAGAATTAAGTGATAATAATGCGAGAGTTTGTAAACCTGAATATTTCAAGAAGTATTATGATAGACCTTATTAAGAATGATTACTAAGATGCGTCTCAAGAGTAAAAGAGTTCATTTACTTTGTCATCCTAGTCACAACAATTTTGCACATACTTTATGAAATAGAAAATGCAGTTAGTTAATTTTTTTTGTCAACTACTACCTGAAACACACCTGAAATAACGAACATTAACAAACCTGAAACACACTTAAACAAATAAAAAAAACTACAAAACACAATAATAAAAGCAAAAGATATAAAGATTCACAAATGAAGACTCAAAT
>NW_011502050.1:0-4481 GCF_000495115.2 Populus euphratica | reverse complement strand
TTTAGATTATCACAAATCAAAACCCCCCAATTGCATAACGTATAGCATAAAAATCTGAACTAAATCTTCCTCGTGGGATCGATCCCTTGCTTGCTCTATACTATCTTGTGTGTTTTAAGCTAGGGTAATTAATTTGTGCGACCGCGACATCGCAACAGTGCCGAAGATGTTAGAAATTCCTGTTCCATAACATGATTAAGAAATGACAACAACTTCTCATAATAACCATTAATATTTAACAGACCTATGATTTTATGGTGAATGTGTAGTTGAGCTCAAGAGGAAATATGAAAGATCTCTTGCAATATGCCTAGGCCACCTCATTGTCGGGAATGCATCTTTGAAATATTTGACCAGGACAATAATTGAATAAGTAAGGGTCATCCCAATAAAATTCTTGCACGTTGCTCAAAAATTATCTTTTATCTTTAGTACTTTAGTAAGCTGACAAAAATCCTAAAGCAAGAAAATTGATATTTTAAGCAAACTAAGGCATTTAACTAAGAGAAAGTAAGGATTTGTTAGGAAAGTAATCATCGATTGGTATGATGTTGAATGTTGAATCTATTGTCAAGAATTGGTTTTTGAATAATCTTACCATTATAAAGAGTGATGACTGATTTGACTTGATCCATGTGTTGACTTCCAGAACTACTTGCATTTGCATTGTATTGCCTCTTGGGATTTTGCTATGGTTGAGATGAAAACTTACCTTTCTCTTGAAAACTGAAAGTAGATGTGAATTTTGCAAGAGTATCTTTAAAATCTGTTATGCTTTGAGCAAGTTAAGTGTTGATTGTCTCTTGCTTTTCAATGAATGCATACAAAGTTTACTCAAAATTTCTTCTAGGAGGTTGAGCATAAGGAGGTATATATCTATGAGAATTTTTGAAATTATGGCGTGTTTGAAACTATGGTTGTAATGTTTGTGCATTATCACTCTTCCAACAAAAAAATTATTGATTTCTCCAACCAGGGGTGTATGTTTGTGAGTATGGGTTATGATTGGGCATTTGAAAACTATTTAAAGCATGAACTTTTTCATGGATACATTCCTTAAAAAAAGACAAGGTTAGACAGTCATTGGTTGAGTGTTTATTTGTTTCACAGATTTGACATGCAATGTCTTGAATAGATTTTAATTGACCACTCTTTTTCAATTCTAGTACCTTGACTTTTCTAGCTAAAGATGCAAACTTGGCTTGAAGGTTATGATCTTCCCTAAGGTTGTATATATCTCCATTAAATGTATGAGGTTGAATTTTACTTGGAGTCTCATATGTGCTTGTAGTGTCCCAATTTTGAGCATTTTTAGCAAACAAGTCTAGGTACTTCATTGCTTCATTAAGGTCTTTATCTTTAAAGGTTCAATTGCATATCAATTCAACTATTTGCCTATCTTTAGGTGTTAAGCATTCATAAAAATATGAAACCAATCTTCATTTTATTAAGCAAGTCTCAATATCTATCCCAATATTGATAAAGTGTTTCTTCTGGTTTTTGAGTGAAAGTGGTGATTTGTATTTTGAAAGAGTTTGTTTTGTTAAAAGGGAAAAACTTCTTTAAAAACTGTTGTTGCGTTTCATCCCAAGCACGAATGGATCCTAGTATCAAATTTTATAGCCATGTTTTAGCTTTATCTTTTAATAAAAAAGGAAAAAAGCTTTAATCTGATGGTGTTCACGCTATAATTTGAGTCATTGTAGATGTTACAAACCTCCTCAAATTCCCTTAAATACATGTATGGATTTTCTAAATCTAAGCTATGTAAAAAAGGTAAAAGTTGAATAATGCCTAGCTTAAAATTGAAATAAGATGTATCAGGAGGGAAAATTATGCATGATGATGCACTTGTTCTTGTGAGATTCATGTAGTCTCTAAGTGTTCTAACACTGTTATTCTCATTATTTTCATTATGAAGTGATTGATTATCTTCTTCGACCATATTTTCTGAAAATAATGAAGATACCCTATAAAGTCTACCACTTAATGTACGTGACCACACTCTCATGCATGTGTAAGAATAGAATAAAATGAAGAACACAAAAGAAGAAGAAACAAGAGTAAAGAAACAAAGTTATATACAAGAAAAGTGAAAAATAAAATAAAATAAATATTATAATTTATTCAAGAACTTACCTCCCTAGCAACGACGCCAAAAACTTGACACGATCGAAAGATTGATGTCTTCTTCCAAGTGCAGGAGTGTCGAAGTAATAAATAACCTAGCGAGACAGCATCAAACCATAAGGAGGTTAATTGTATAAATTATAAATAACAATTATAAACAACAACAACAACAATAACAACAACAACAATAATAATAGTAATAATAGTAGTAATAATAATAATAATAAAGAAAAAGAAAAGGAAGAAGAAGAAGAAGTTGATAGGAATTTTGAGATGGAAGATTAACGTAAGGATTAAACAATAATAACAATAAATGTCGAGGTTAGAGGATCCACTAATGGTATGTCAAAAAAATATAATATAAACTCTTATTATTCAATTGAAAAGCACACACAAAGGAGATTCCAATCAAATTATAAATTGTTAACATAATTACATTAGTTATCTTATTTGATTAATGCTAATTCTTGTCAATCTCGTCAGACATTCATAATTATAACTAATTAATCAATTCTTTTATTTATGTGATAGGCTTGCATTTAAAATGAACATTTACCACAAATTAAAAGTATCCTATATTATTAGATATGTTATTATAAAACATGTTTTAGTTAAGAAGTTATTGATACTTCAAGTGCAAAATAATAATATAAAACCTTGATAAAAATGCACTTTTAAGTACTAATCAGCCTGCATTTAGGATGAACATTTACCATAAATTAAAGGTATCTTATAGTATCAGACTTCTTATTATAAAACATGCTTTAGTTAAGGAGTTATTAATACTTTAAGTATAAAATGATGATATAAAACCTTGATAAAAATACAATTTTAATTACGAATCAAGTATGCTTGGTTTTGATAATGTATGCTTGGTTTTGATAATGTGTTTTGTTGTATTTAAGAAAGCATGTTTTAGAGGTTAAAAAAGTCATTTTGGGTTGGATAGTGGCTAGTATTTTCTAGGCAATTTCTAGGTTTCTAAGAAACTGTTCTTTGTATTATTGGAAAGAACATTATCTTAATTCTATAACTTAGATAATTCTTTATCTATTTACTTGTACATAACCTTTTAAATAATTTGATTAGCAAATAATTTAGGTTTAAAATGCATATATAACACAGATTCATGTAGTTAGATTCTTGGTTTCTTTTGACTTTTTAAAATACATTTTGAAAAAAAATGTGATATTTGAGTAATAATTGAAGCAAACTGACACTTGATTCTTGATCAATACTTGATTGCAAATAAAATCTTGCCTTTTATTGCTTGAAATGTGGTATGATTTGATGTTCATATTGTTGGGTTTAAGTTTGAATGTTCTTGGTGTTCTTCATTCTTTTTATGTTTGATCCATTCTTCTTGACAAAAATTGAGTTTTTATGTTTTTCTTATATTGAATCTGTTTTGGTTTTGGGCCCTTGTTTTGGTTTGTTTTTGAGTCAACCCCATCAAGTCAAAACTAGGTTAGGCCTTGTTTGTTTTTTTTTTTTAATGTTTCTTTGATTTAAGGGGGTGGTTAGCAAACACCCTTTCGATTTGTTTTGGGTAGTTTTTTTTTTTAATGTTTCTTTGATTTAAGGGGGTGGTTAGCAAACACCCTTTCGATTTGTTTTGGGTAGTTTTTTTTTTTAATAAAAATAGGATTTTCTTTGCCAAACATGGCTTTACAAAAAATATAAAAAATGATAATAAAATATAAAAAATATCTTTTTGCATATTTTATGCGGCCAAGTCTCTAAAAAATAAAAATCATATCTTGCTTAAAATATAAAATACATGATGTGTTTTAATATTTTCATACAAAATTCAAAAAATGTATATTAGCATGCATTGCGGATTTAATAACTAGATTATTAGATCCATGAGAACATGATCAATATTTCAATAACCCTTAATTAGCATGCATTGCGGATTTAATAACTAGATTATTAGATCCATGAGAACATGACCAATATTTCAATAACCCTTATAATTTTTAATTTATTAGAATTAATCATTAATATTCTATTATAAATATTAGACCTACAAGTAGGATGCTATTTAAATAATAAGAGTTGACCATAAAATTTTTAAAATTATTATGAATATTCATCGATATTAATTGAAAGTTTTTTTTTATATATAATATACGAGTTGTAGAAAACTCTTCCGCCTTCTAGGATAGGTAAACCCTACCAGGTCACCTATATAGATCCTTTCTATAAAAATTCATTGGGGCACATGAGCCCATAATAAATTCAAAACACTAGATTTATTCACATGAATAAATTCTTAGGCACATGAACCCGTAATAAATTCAAAACGCCAGATTTATTCACATGAATAAATCCTTATCTTAAGTCAAAGA
>NW_011502045.1:17485-27017 GCF_000495115.2 Populus euphratica | reverse complement strand
AAAAAGAATTATTGAATATACAGACTACACATGTTTATATGTATTCATTTTTTTAAGTTTTTCCTCTCTTTCACAGTAATAACAATTAACTTAACTAAGATTTTCTTAACTTCTTAGATGCTATCTTATATTTATCCATTACTTTAAAGTTAACTCTATATCATTTTCTTCTTTATTTTTATATTTTAAAATAATTTTTTTAAATTAAAATTTTTTATTTTTTTTTATTTTAAATTAATATGTTTTTTGTATTTTTACATAATTTTGATAGACTAATATAAAAATAATTTTTAAAAAATAAAAAATTATTATTTTAATATATTTTAAAAAAATAAAAAAATATTTTAAAAAGTAATCGATTGCATGAATCCTCTCCCTCCCTCCCTCCCTTTCTCCGGGAGGCAAAAAATACATGACGATATAATAATAATATATATATAAAAAAAAGAAGAAATAAAAACTCAAATAGAACTCCCTTTGTTAAAAACGACCTTTTCAAACTACTTTTTTACAAAAATTCACTATCGGATAGAACTCCCTTTGTTAAAAACCACCTTTTCAAACTACTTTTTTACAAAAATCCAAACTATCCCATCATTATCATTGTCAAGAGCATTCAAATCTTCATCCATCTCTCCCTCTTCTCTCCCCCTCATTCCTAAAATGATTTAAATATAATATTTTAGTTTCAAATATTATATATTCGATTTCTTATTTTTAAATCCACTCAATTTAATTATAGTTTAATCCTTGTTTTTTGGATAAAACGCTGATTAATGAAGCATAATCAACATAGATTAAATGATTATTTATTTTTTAATTAGCATAGGGATTAAATATTCTCGCTTTAGCAATCAATAATAAATATTAAGCTATAATTAAATATTATTCATCTAGAACACCATCTCAGACCAGGCATTCAAAAATAGTTGCTCTTCTTGACCGTTAAATAGTGGGGGTTCACAACGTGTCGGCATCCCATTAGTCAATTAAGACAGGTGGAGTTTCTTAGAAGGGGAAGACGGGGGCCCACCACAAGCAACATTGTTTTGCCACACGACACCTTAAAAGCTCGAGCACTACACGAAAACAAAGCACATAAAACTATTAAAAAAAAAAAAACACAGAGAGTGTTTTCGGATTTCCTTTTCTCATGTCCATTGGTTTCTCAGACATGAGATAGGGCATCCATTTCTCAGATTTCTCATTCAAGGTCAGTCTTTTTATCCTTCATCTTACTTCATAGTTGGAATTTCTATACTGGGTCCTTTTGAGCTGCTTGAAATGACTTAACATTTGCTTGTTTTTCGCCCATTTATCTGTCACTTCTTTCTGTGATAAAGAAAGACTTCTTGTACATCTCTTTTATGCTAACAAGGTGGAACATTTTTGTACTTTTGAGAATGTAAATGATGTGTTGATGTAGTTTGGTGATGAGTTTTCTCTTATTTTGCAGGGTTGTTGTGGATCTTTGAGTTCTTTCTATTGCATTGCCGGTTTCTGTGGTGCAAAAGTTTGTGTTTTGATCTTTTGTACTGGTCTTTAAATCTTTTTTACAGTTTAAATCCTTTTCCCGTTGACTTTTGAAAATCCTCAAAAGAACCCAATTCCGATTGGATTTCATCAACTTTTGATTTTGACCACCTTTGTTGAACAAATCTGACAACAATGTCTGAGTCGAATCAAACCACACCCTTGATCCAGCCATCATCTTCGAGAAAACTCCCAGACTTCAAGCAGTCAGTGAAGCTGAAATATGTGAAACTCGGTTATCATTACCTAATTACTCATGGGATGTTCCTTTTTCTATCACCTATTGTTGTCGTTATCGCCGCACAACTATCCACATTCTCCATCCAAGATCTACATGACCTTTGGGACCATCTTAAATTCAATCTCATATCTGTGATCCTGTGTTCGACCCTCCTCGTGTTTTTATTTACCCTTTATTTCCTTACTCGGCCCCGCCCTGTTTACCTAGTGGATTTTGCATGCTATAAGCCTGAAGATTCTAGGAAATGTACCAGGAAGATTTTTATGGAAAGGTCGCAGTTGACAGGTGCTTTCACTGAGACGAGCATGGAGTTTCAAAGGAAAATTCTTGAGAGGTCCGGGCTTGGGGAGTCAACTTATCTCCCCGAGGCTGTTTTGAGAGTTCCTCCAAATCCGTGCATGGCTGAAGCAAGGAAGGAAGCTGAGGCTGTAATGTTTGGTGCAATCGATGAGCTGCTTAAGAAGACATTTGTGAAACCGAAAGATATTGGAATTCTGATTGTGAATTGCAGCTTGTTTAACCCAACACCATCCTTATCTGCCATGGTGATCAACCATTATAAGCTAAGGGGGAATATTCTTAGTTATAATCTTGGTGGTATGGGTTGTAGTGCTGGGTTGATATCAATTGATCTTGCCAAACATCTTCTTCAAGTGCATCCTAATTCTTACGCGTTAGTTGTTAGCATGGAAAACATCACCTTGAATTGGTATTTTGGGAATGATAAGTCGATGCTTCTCTCAAATTGCTTGTTTAGAATGGGAGGAGCTGCTGTTTTGCTTTCAAATAAAAGATCTGACTGGTGGCGTTCCAAGTATCAATTGGTCCATACTGTTAGGACAAGTAAGGGTGCTGATGATAAGTGCTTCTCCTGTGTTACTCAACAAGAGGATTCTACTGGAAAGGTTGGGGTTTCTTTATCGAAGGACTTGATGGCAGTTGCAGGGGATGCTTTAAAGACTAATATCACTACCCTTGGCCCTCTTGTTTTGCCAATGTCTGAACAGCTGCTCTTCTTTGCCACATTGGTGGGGAAGAAATTCTTTAAGATGAAGTTAAAGCCATACATCCCGGATTTTAAATTGGCTTTTGAGCATTTCTGTATTCATGCTGGGGGGAGGGCTGTGCTGGATGAATTGGAAAATAACCTACACCTTTCAGATTGGCATATGGAACCTTCCAGGATGACACTCTATCGATTTGGCAACACTTCAAGCAGCTCTCTTTGGTATGAATTGGCTTATTCAGAAGCCAAAGGGAGGATAAAGAAGGGAGACAGAACATGGCAGATCGCTTTTGGGTCTGGGTTCAAGTGTAACAGTGCTGTCTGGAAGGCTCTGCGGACCATAAATCCAGCCAAGGAGAAGAATCCATGGATGGATGAGATTGACCAGTTCCCGGTGGATGTTCCAAAATTTTCAGTCATACAGTAAGTACAAAAGTTTCATTGGTTCGCAGGGATGTGTTTCCGGTGGTGGTAGCAACAGTCTTTGAGTTATGAAGCCTTTACCATGTCTTTGCTTTTGCTGCAGATCTATTAGAGAACCATGACTGATTTATAGTTTTTGTTTTGAACTCCAACTGACCAGTATGAGGACCTTTGCTCATGACTTGAAACTAGGTTATCCTCCATTGAGCAGAATGTAACTTCTATGTTCTTTCCTCCATTGAGCAGAATGTAACTTCTATACAATTCATTTATCCTCTTTGTAGCAGTTAGTGTTTTTCATTTCTGGCACCGCCCGTTTTGTTCTAGCTCCCTTTGTGAGAAATGAGAAATCTATTGTCATTACTATAGATTTGCATTCTCGTTACAGACATGGATTTTTATCACAACATTCGACTGTGGTTGCCAATTGTAATAGAAATTGAAAGCATATCATCCAACGTTAGATAAGAATGATTACGCACTACAGCACTAATGATGGCTTGAAATGTGGATTTTTGAAATTATGGGTTGCCCCTAACCAGGATTACCTATCTCAAGCAGGGCTGAAACCGAGTCTCATCGTGCTCGGATTAGAAGGCATATGAGAACTAGCATCTTATACCCCAAATCCCAAGTACGCATCGGAATATCCAGGACTAACTGAAACATGGCTGTGAGATTTTACACATGCAGAGCTCCCTCCGTTCGTGGCAATCATAGCTTCACTAGCTGGTAAATTAAAACTCGCATCTTCTAAAACTATTTTTAAATCAAGATTTGAGTATAAATGAGCACAACAGTAATTGAAAATATATTCTAGCAACTTTATGTTTAACCTAGAGGATTGTCTCGCAACTTGCAAACTGTCACAAACGAAACCATACATTGTTCAGTTACCACCAGGACGAAAAGGAAACCAGCTATCGTCCAAATGAAAATGGACTAAGAATTATCACGCAATGTACACAACACAGCAATACATCATGCTGATGCAGTTTTAATAACACAATGGAACGAAATACTATCATTCCTTGGAGGATTTGTTGATTAGCGACTTGTGGATGTGAGGGATCACACCACCACCAGCTATGGTTCCTTTTATAAGGGTGTCTAGCTCTTCATCACCACGGATTGCTAACTGCAAATGCCTAGGTGTTATACGTTTCACCTTCAGATCCTTGCTTGCATTTCCTGCCAGCTCTAACACTTCTGCTGTCAGGTACTCCAAGATAGCAGCAGAGTACACAGCTGCTGTTGCACCCACTCTTCCATGGGCCGTTGCTCTTGACTTCAGCAGGCGGTGGATACGCCCAACAGGAAACTGCAAGGATGATACAGAAGGAAATAGATGTTCAAATCTTTTATGTTTACGGACAACTACAAATGGCTAGCTCTAAAAAGGAAACACTTTGCTGCAAACAGGTCATACGCTTACAAGTCATCGGTCAAGGTCACAAATTCCTAGAACACACTCCTCCCCTACTAGTACACGCAAAAGGTAACAATAATCAAATCCTCAACGCCATGATGGCCAAATAGCAAAAATACTACAATCAGTAGTCATGCACAATGATACACCATAGTTGTAACCAAGGTCAAGACTAGAACCTACAACCAAGAAGCAACTATTAGAGAAATTTTATGGTGCTCAAGCTGTAACCAGTGACATCCTATTAGTTACAGCTTGGTCCCATTTATTTGTATACCATGTCATTGAAAAATCCATGTCAAGAAAAAAAATAAATAATCTTCCCTCTTCTTTTCATCCATGTAATGAGAAGTCCCTAAAAAATCACAGCCCATCCTCCTCCCTCTCTCTCACGCAGCATAGCTAGCAGCCCTTCCTCTCTCTTGCATGGTGCAGCCAACAGCCACCACTCTCATTTAGGTCAATCCCAAAACAAATGCCGTTGAAATTTGAAATATCAAGAGAATCTAATTTGATTGGAAAAATTGGGACTTGAATTGATTAAGTAGTAATATTTTATTTTACTAACACGGGAGAGATTTGTTCAAAGGTATAATGGAAAGTCATTAGTGTCCTCTCATGATATAATCTGTTCTAGAGCGGATTATAAATCTTACTAAAAACATTCACCTGATCCCTTTGTTTACTTCTCCCAGAAGCGGGATCGAGAGAAAGCAGGCGAGGAAGAAGACCCAATTGATGTCTTAAAGGCTGTAGGTGAAGTTGGGAAAGGGTTAGTAAAGAGTGTACATTTTCTCAAGGCTCCAAGGCTCATGAATTAAGCATCTCTCTTCTCTAGACCTAGAATAGGAATCACGAATTTGGTTGTTGTAAGCTTGTTCTCTTTTCAATATAGTAGGCAAATCTGATACAACAGTCACAGTTTTGAAGAAACCTGGTTGTTTGCTCCGCGGGGAAGCAGAAACGCTGTACCGAAATTTGAGTTTAATCATATAAATGCATTTGGAAGTGTATATAGTTAAATTTTCTTTTGTTTTAGCCATATAGTTATACCGAAATTTGAGTTTGTTTCTTAGATTATTGTCTGGTCGATGACCATGGTAAGAGCTTCCAGTTCCACCAGCTCTAGTGCGAGAAAACCCCTTTTATGGTTTGTGCGGCTTCCATGAGTTTTTATTGCCGCAAACTGATGTGCTCCTTTCACCGTCACACGCGGTTGAGGAAGCCGGTTTCTGAAAGATCCTTGGAAAAGAATACGACAGCGTGCTCCATGTAGCTTCTTCGTTCATGACTCTTGACCATTAAGCATCCACAGTTTGAGCCAAAATAATGTAGAAAAATCAATTTAGCCAGGGGAACGTGAGATAGGGTGGTTGCTTTCTCTTTTGACAGTAGTTCATTAACCATACATCTATTTAAATGCTTTTGCAAATCAATGGCAGCTTATTCAAGAAACTAAAATGTCATGGCAGTTGTTCCAAAATCACAACAATTTCTTATGACTACACAATACAGAAGGATCAAGCAACAAAGGGGTGTATCCGAAAGTCAAAATGGACAAAGGAAAACGGAGTCTAAGTAGAATATGCAAATGGTTAAGAACCTGATGACTCTAATCTCGTAGATAGGCTAGACTTTCCAGGGGTGGTGGTTTGAGTTTGAGCAGCTGTTTATACAGCAACATCCCAAGCTATAACATCAAGTTGTGACAATTTAATGGAAAATACTTCTACCAGCCTCTGATTGTATTTGCATTAAAGAGACTTCTGGAAAATGTGAATTAATCAAGAAAGTAAATTCTTAGGAAGCCAAGGGCTAGTTTTCTTTCAAGAAACTAAATTCTTCCTTTGTTAACCTTCTCTCCAATGGCTACTATTCTCCTTTGAGCCTATTTACATTACATTTGCTTATAATTCTAGTTCTCACTGTTTTCTACCAAATCCTCGAAGTCATCAATGCGGCTGGCATGATAATTTGAGAAAAATAAAGAAAACCCAATATTTAATCTCAATTTCATATAGTTTAGATTTCCAAACTTCAAAATCCCAGCTCCGCTTGGCACAATATTTATCTAGGTCACCTTTAGGACAAGTTCCCCACAATTTCACATAAATCTCTGTTAATTTTCTCTTCACAAATCGATCACTTAGTTAGTTATTCTTAAAAAAAAAAAAAAAAAAACACACATTACCACAAAACTTCAATAAAATAGATTAACAAAATCATCGAGGTTTCTCATGTCCCAAGTATTTTAAAAAAAGACCTGCACTCAAAATCTTCAAAAAGCCCCAGCAAAGACCCAGAAACAAGAACCAAAATAAAAAACCATTACGAAAACAACTAAAAAACACTAAATAATCATAACCCTTCGAGCACATACGCAATTAAGATTAAAACAAAAGAAAAAACTCAAAAAACCCATCAAAGGAACCAAAAACAAGAAAAAAAACCTGAAGACCAGCACGCGAAGAGCGAGAGGTGGGTTTCTTCTTGTCTTTATCTTTAGATTGGGCTGGCGTTTTGCTTGTTAACAACCCCTTTGCTCCTTTCCCCGACATCTTCTCTTCCAAAACCCAAACACACACACAGACTATGCTCTTGTTTTCTTAGACTTTCTTAGATTTGTTCTTTTTGAGACAACGCGAAATGGCCCGAACAGGGAATTCATATGAAGTAAGATGTTAAGGTAAATACCCTGAATGCATCCTATAATTACAGAACCGCCACTGGTTTGTGGAGTTATATATGGATTTCTTAAAGGGTAGGAATGGAAACATGGACCTTTTATTCCTGGGACCAATGATGTGGCCAGAAAAACCCAGTCAGCAGGTGGATATTATGTCGGTTTAATGGCAGTATACGTCCCTCAACTATTATGCTTATTTCACCTTTAACCCTATGGTCTTAAAGAAGGCAATTTAGTCCTTGGATTTTAGATATTTTCTCACTTCAGATCCCTCAAACGTGTTAGAAAAAATTGAAATGATGACTTTTTTGACTTGATTGGGTTGGAGTTGGTGCAGTTGGACACATTATGAACGTACAATGATTACTGTCTGAAAAAAAAAACTAAATAAAAGGATGAAAGAGATATATCTTCATATTTTTTAAATTTTAAAAATATAAAAAATTAGTTTAAAAATATTCAAAAAAAATATTTATTTTATTTTTTTAACAAATATATTTTTATATCTTCTGAATTTATCTAATTTATTATTAAACACTATTCAAATATAATTTTTTTCAAATATAATTTATAAGCTATCATAACTTTTTTTTCCCCATAATTCATCAACATCTTTCAATAAATTTCCTATCAATAACTTAAAGTAGAAAAAAGTTCCCTTGATATTTTAGTGTGATGATACAATGAAGACAACAGTTAGAAAAACTATGTAAATTATATTTTATAAAAATTTAAATTTAAATTTTTTAATATATTTTAAATTATTTTAATATGATGATCATAAAAATAATTTTTTTAAAATAAAAAATTATTTTAATATAAAAATTATTTTAAAAAATAATTAAAATACCCCTAAATCTATAGCCTCGAATTTTCGAACAAATCAAAAGCTATAGCAAGGTTTTATTTAAAAACATGGGTAGAAATCTTGATGTCCCACAAAATCCGTTTACAACATCTCATTAAAAATTTCAAAGAGTATTTTTTTTATTTTATATTTTAAAAATATATTTTTATAAAAAAATAAATCTTAATTATTTATTATTTTAAATTAATTTATTTATATTTTAAATCTTTTTAATGAATTAATATAAAAAATAATTTTTATAAAATAAAAATATATTATTTTAATACATTTAAAATAAATATTAAAAAAAACCACTACCACACCCATAATTTTTGTATTGCATGTGGAGACCTCATCTCTATCACATCACAATGAACAATGTCTCCTATACACTATATTTTTAAATTTTATACTATTAAAGATCTTGGAAAAAGAAAACAAAGGATACAAGAGTTTAGAGAATACTCACACACAAGGTAAAGACCTTGCACTAAAACAAAGCAACATTTATACTGCAGCTTCACCACCATCACACGCCACCTTCACCCACATGGCCCGAAGCTAGGAGCGTGCTGGAGCCATAAAAATAAAATAAAAAGAAAAAAGATAGAGAGAGAGAGAGAGAAGAAGCAGCAGCAGCAGCTAGGAGCGTGCTTGAGCCATAACTTTTTTTATAATTTTTTTATTTTTCAAAATGGACTGACTACGCGTAGCTCATATTGTTATGGCTCCCTGTGTTAGAATTATATACGCAACAGCTTCACCTTCTCTTTACAGTCACTATTCTTTTGATCACAACATTTGATTCTGACAGCCAAATGTAATAGAAGTTGACAGCAGACCATACAATATTGGGATCAATAATACCTGAAACTGAGCCTTCGCAACATGCATCTTATAACCCCCTCCCAAACCCAAAGGATGCATCAAAAGTTCAAGAATAAAGGAAACATAGTTTCAAGACTTGAACCCTTCACAAACAGCTTTCTTTGAGGCAATCTTAGCAGCACTCGCAGCTCATAGAAGCTAATATTTCTTAGAAATGTAATAGCGGTTGTTTTTGAAACGTAAAAACATTCCAAGTTAGATAGATAAAACCAGCTTATTCCAAGACATTCTTTTGTTTAACCTATTTTTATTTATCACAAATTTGCAAGCTGTCACAAACGAAGCAATGCATTGTTCAATTACACAGCAATCCATCCTATGTGTTCTTAATAATGCAAAGGACTGAAATAACATTATTCCTTGGAGGATTTGTTGATTAGCGACTTGTGGATGTGAGGGATCACACCACCACCAGCTATGGTTCCTTTTATAAGGGTGTCTAGCTCTTCATCACCACGGATTGCTAACTGTAAATGCCT
>NW_011502045.1:0-15685 GCF_000495115.2 Populus euphratica | reverse complement strand
CCCCCGTGGCTCAAATTTTCCCAAAAAAAAAAAAACTTGCACTCTATATATTTAATAAACCCATGCAAGAAGCCAGAACAAGAACTATAATAAAAAAAAAAAAACTAAAAATAACCAAATAATCATAACCCTTCAAGCACGTACGCAATTAAGATTAAAACAAAATCAAGAACTCAAAAACCGCAAAAAAATAAAAAGAAGAAAAAAAACCTGAAGACCAGCACGAGAAGAGCGAGAAGTGGGTTTCTTCTTGTCTTTCTCTTTAGACTGAACTGGAGTTTTGCTTGTCAACAATCCCTTTGCGCCTTTCCCTGACATCTTCTCTTCCAAAAACCAAACACGCACAGACCTTGCTCTTCTTTTGATAGATTTTCTTCGAATTGTTTTTGGGACCAAGCGAGGAAAACCAAAAGGACGTTTTATATATTGTAGGATAGGAAGTTAAATACCCCTGAAGTTTTTGTAAATTACTGAAATGCCTTCAATGTGGGAGTTATGTTGAGATTCTTTTGAGGGTAGGAATGGAAACATGTTCTTATCTCCGTGGGAGTCCCAACATAATAAGAAAAAAATTACTGATTTATATTTATTAACAAAAATTAGTAATATACTAACATTAACGATTAAAAAAAACTAAAACAGAAGGTTAGTGAGAAAGATATAGCTGGTCACTCCAAGAGACTCACGTTTATTTTTCATGGTTAATTAATTTTATTTTATTTTTGAATAACTTACAAAATATCATTAATTATAAGTTTGGACATCATAAATTTTTTGAAAAAAATATATTATTTACTCAAATAATATTATTTTTTTAATTTTAATTTCATCTACTAACATTAAATAAATTATTGAATTGAACTTTATATATATTTTTTAATTTTTTTTTAATTTTTTAATCTATTTTTTAATTTTTTAACATTAAAATGGTTAGAGATTGAACTTCATAATCTTTTTTCAATTTACTATATTTATAAAGTTATCCTCGTCTTATTGCTTAAAAATATATTAACTTGTAATTTCCTATTGACTTTTTATTTTAATTTTATTCTTCAATATTAGGTCAATTAAAAATTAAATTTTATAATTTGTTTTGATTTTCTTTTTATAAGATTATCCATGTCTCATAACTTAGATTATGAGTTTGGTAGGTTAACCCATGCTATTTTTTATATCCTTTTCTTAATAATTTTGTTTAATTTCATCTTTTAATACTGAGTTTATTAGAATAAAGATTCATAATTTATTTAAATTTGTTTTCTATTAAGTTATTTTGAACTCATGACTCGAATTGCAAGTTTGACATGTTAACTTGGGTTGACTCAGGTCATTTTTTAATTAGGTTTTTTTTTTAATTTCATCATTCAACATTGAGTTTATAAAAAAAATTAGGCTTTATAATTTATTTTGATTTATTTTCTAAGGGGTTATCATGGTCTTATGACTCGACATGTGAATTGGCAAATCAACCTAGTTCTAGAAGTCTAAATGCACCAATTTTTTTTTTGTTAGAAAGCTGAAATAATTTCCTAAAATTTTCATAATGACTATCTATTAAAATTCTAATGTTATCAATAACGTTTTATTCAGACAAGAAGATAAGGATTGTCACAAAGTCAAGAGGTGACTACCTACTCAACAATTAGTCATCAAATCAATAGTTTTAAATTTTAGCCTATAAAATGAGACATTTGACATGCATTTAGACATTTTAGTGTTCAAATCAAGATCATATTCTTGCTTTCTTTCTTTGTATTTTTATAATGTTTAAGTTTTGCTTTCATTAATCACTTGTTTATGCTTTTCATCATAATTATATTCTTATCTAGTTTATTTATGTTTTTCTTCTTTATTATGTTTAGCTAAGTTTATTATATCAAAGTGAAAATGTTTCATTAATGGTGTTAGGATAAGTATAATATACACTCTCAATATGAACTTCAATGATTATATCCTAAATAACTTGCTATTAACATTACTTATTATTTTTATCTTATTAATTCTTAATACCTTATTTTTTAAATGGTTAATCTAGATTTGTACTGTAGTACAACAAATGTTTGGCACTTTCATAGCCAATCGTATGGTGGATCCAATCCTGAAAAGGAAAATAAGTTTTTAGAATCAACAAATCATCTTAGTCAGATACTAGCTAAGAGAAAGATCCATTTAGTATAGGGGGAAGACAGCCTTGGATTAATGAAGGGTGTGCCAATAACTGTATTTTTAGAAAGCAGTCAAGTTTTGGGAGTCATCACCAAAGCTTTAACAAAATGGGAAATCATTGAAAAAACAATTGGAAAGGAACTACAGGTTTCCACAATGTCTGATCAAAATGAATGTAATGTTTAACCATGTTGATGCCTTCATTGCCTTACTAGTTAGTCTAGGCACATTGAAAGAGATCTTTCATATTTCCTCATAGGCCCAATTGTACATTTACCATAAACTTATAGGTCTGTTAAATGTTAATGATTTTTATGATAACTTGTTATCTTTTCTTGATCAAGCTGTGAAACAACAATTTCTAACATCTTTGGCACGACAAATCATAATCTCTGCTGCTACTGCTGAACAATTGATTGACCAAATATAATATTTTATCCCTGTAATTGATCCCTCCATGAGTCGTATAAATTGGTTAACTAAGAAAAGCCGTAAAAAGCTTAAATTAGATTTGAGCCTTCGTTTGTGAAACCCTATGTCTTTTGGTTTTATTAATAGCATATTATTTTGTTTTGTTATTTCTTATATTTATTTAAGTGTGTTTCAGGTTTGTCAGTATTCGTTGTTTTAGGTGATGTCTTCTATACTCTATCTTTTTACCTTATGACAATGAGGATAATGTCTCGTTTTGGTTGGGGGGAGAGGGTAGTAGTTGAAAAAAAAAATCTAACCAACCAACCAACTTCTTTTGTTTTTAATAAAATCATTTAACAAAACTGTTATTACTAGGATGATAGAGTAAGGGAGAATTTTATTGACTCTTGAGATGTATTTTTGTAAATATTTTCTAATGGTTATTTGCAGTATTCATAACAAGATCTATCACATACTTCTCTTGAAATATTCAGGTTTACAAACTCTTGCATTATTATCACTTGATTCTGTTCTTATACTCATTTAACAAGTATTCTTAAACCTTCATTTTCACACACATACTTTAACATATGATTGTGACTTGCACATTGGATTTTTACATTATTTATATTCTTTTGTTAAAGGTAACAACTAAGAGAAAAAGGATAATATATAGTTTACAAAAAAAAAAACAAATTGATAATATTGATGATAATAAAAATATAGATAAGTTTGGTTTTGTAGCCTCCCTAACCTAAGCAATTAAGTCTGAAAGGGTGTTTTAATACCTAATACGCTAAAGTAATTGACTTGGGAGCTATTGACTTAATGCTTGTTACATAGGTTAAAGAGAAAAGCTTAAGAGAATCAAACATTGCACTCTTTATATATCAATATCTGTATTCGGAGTTAATGCAACCATATTAGTCGATAGTTTCACTCACATTTAACTAGTGTTTTGCCTATGTTTTATATATAAAATGCCTTGATATTTTTTGTTTTATGTTTTAAAGGTACTTTTGGATGAAAGATGCAAAAAAAGGAGTAAATTTGAGGTAATTGGCAGATCTGACCTTTAGTCGATGTTTTGTGCATAATATGAGCTCTAGAGGTCGAAATGAAGTGATTATAGTGGCATTAAAAAGCTAACATCTATCCCTTTTTGTACATCTAAGGCAAGAAAATAAAATAAGAAAGAGCATGGAAATTGCAGCTTTCAAAGTCACATCTCGCAATCTGCTAATGTTAACCTTCGACCATTCCGACTTGAATATCTAGAGGTGTAGAAGTCCAATTGATGCAAACTCAATTTTGTTGGATTTCTGACTCAAAGTTGTATAAACACTAAAATTTTCAGCCAAGAATGATGTCATATGAGAGAGATATGATTTTTTAAAGATGATAATTGAATTCTACCAGCAAACAGGTTTCGTGAAGAAACGAGTCTAAATTATGTTTCAAAGTATCTAAACCAATACCCAAGTTTTATTTCAGCAATTTAGCTCCTCTAAGTCAAATCTTGAAGATTTCATGCAAGGCTATTTCTTTTTTTTTTAGGAAAATAGTTATTGAATCACTCAAATGTAAACTGTCTACTTAAGGGAGGACTATTTTGTATAATAGAGACTAGGATTTCCTAGGATATAAAAAGAATGAGAGAAGAGAAATGTGGAAGCCAGCCAAGAGGAGAAAAACACCCTCTTTTCTAAGAAACTCAAAATTATGCATTCTTTTTTCTTTTTAATTAGCTGTTCAACAAACATGTAAGACTAAACACTTTTTCTTGGTTGCAAGAACACGAAAACCTTCGAATTTCAAGAACTGTGAGATTTATTTTACCTTTTGTTTTTAGTTTATATGATGAATATTTTTGTTCTCCTATGCTTATTTTTCCTATGATTGTTAAATATAAAGTAATATTATAAATGATTTTACAATATAAAATTATTTTATTATGTATAGATAGCATGCTCTCTTTAACAAATTCTCGTGATTAATATGATTATATGCATTCATCATCTACATTTCTTTTATGGTATTCATAATTTTAAATTTAAGTTCAACTATAGTTAGAAATTAAGATTATTTTTTATAAGATTTGTAATATGATATTAAAATAATAATTATATATGTTATTAAATCAACGAGAATTTTCTTGTTCTTTAAGAAAAATTTAGTTGCAAGTTAAGATTGAATGATTAAGATTATTTTTATAGGAATTATGATATATAATATAATAAAAAATAGTGTAAATATTAGTTGATTGATATATGTGTTGTAGGTTGTTTTTTGTTTGTAAATGTAAATAAAAAATGCAAAACATGTATTTTCTATTTGTAAGTAAGATTTTAATTGTGAGCTCAAAATTTAATATATCCAATTTTTTTTTCAATTATCAAGAAGATTGCATTTTTTTTATATCAAATTTTATGAACTCATGCTATTCTATTAAACCCATGACTTAAATTGAATAGAAATATAAACAAAAAAAACATTAACATATTTATTTGATTATGATTAAACTGATATTATTCATAGAATAAATTACTCCATTCGAACCCAATCCAATAGATTTGGAAATGAAGATATTTTGATTTCAATTTCTATACTCCAAACCAAATTTTAAATAATAACCAAAATAAGATCTTAATACTTTAAGAATTCAATAAATTAATATAACTAAAATATCTTAAAAATTAAAATAATATTAAAAGAAAAACAAATCAAATATGGCCATCCTTGTAATATGAATTAAAAAGCCCAGCCCCATGCATTTTTTTTTTAAATTTAGAAGCATACGACATATTTTTCTATTTTATTAATTAAGTGGGCCACATGTCACCTGTTAGGTAACTGTCCAAATTTTGACCACTACTATAGTGGGCGACAAAATATGAGGGGGAGGGTTTTGAATTCATTTTTAAACCATTTTTTCCTAAAACACACATCAAAACACCCTTAAAAACTAAAAAAAAAAAATCTCTCAACTTAATCCATCCATATATCAGTTAAAAAAAAATACAAAATCAAACTAAGAAATCTCTTTTAAGCTTGATTTACCTTTTCAGGCAATAAAAACAACAAAACCACTACAATTAAACTCCTCTCATTGAATAATCTTTTAACACCAAACTTGATTATTTTGGTTGCTAGAATCATGACAACCAATATTTTTTTCTCTTCTTATCTAAGTTAATCATTAAAACTCGTAAAATCATGAAATAGACTCGGATTCATTTATGAAGATCAATTTCAAACCAATTTAGTGTTGATGGACGAAGTCGGAAAAAAATCAATTAAAAAAACCTACCAAGGTGAAAAAAAACAATAACAGTTAAAAAAATATGGATCAGATTTGATAGGAAAAAAAACCTAAGGAGGATGAAATTGAAAAAAAAAAATTTAAATTGTCTCAAACAAAAAAAATATTAATCAAAAGAATAGGGGTCATAGTTGAAAAATGAAAAAATTAAAAGGGGATGAAATTAAAAATAATCCAATCTTATAAATTATCCTAAATAAAATAAATTGTAATCAAAATAATAAAGATCAAATCCAGAAAAATAACAAATTTAAGGGTTGGTTTGAAATTTGAAAGAGGCATGTGTGAAAATAGAGAAGTAGAAAGAAAAGAAGAGGAAAAAAAAAACATTAATGCCAAATTGGATGACCTTTAGTTACACGTGTCACCTCATTATGAAGACAATGCCAAAACTATTATATGTCGTTGTGGAAGACATATTTTGGTCACTAAAAGGTTGTGCTCGTGTCATCCATGCACTGGCGCATGCAACACAAACCAACTTGATATTAACAAAAAAAAAAAACCAAGTGCAAGTAAAAAGATGCCTTTGAATGTAAGTTATACAAAATTTCACTTTTAAGGGCATGTAAATCATTTTATTGTTATTTAGAAATACAAAAGATGAAAACATGCTTTTAAGATTTTTGAATCTAAAGGTTTAATGGTACTTTCACCATGCATAATAAAATAAAAAAGATATTATTTCCTTCTTTAAATTTGACAATAACAAATAAAACACTATGAAATTACTTAATTGCCCCTAATAACATGTTTTTTGTTTTTTTGATGGAAAAATGGGTATTTCACCCAATAATTTGGAAAAGCCACCCATTTCCTTTGGACTTTTATTTTGATACCTTGTCTTTCAATCCCTCCATCTCTTGATAAACTAGCTTAATTTGACTTACAATTTGGTCCTACAAGGGCTAAAAAAAAAAAAAAAGAATGGAGAAAAATCATGAATAGCAAGTCCACAATAATGAGGAGATTCAAAATGATTTTGCATGATAAATCCCCCACACCATTTAGTTTTTCTTACTAGCTATTTGACCAACTCTTATATTTTTTTTTGAACAAAAAAATCAAACATGCTGGTTTTTCCAACACATTTTTTTACATAAAAAAATATTAAGTATAAATCAAAAGGCTTATGCACACATCTAATTAAATAAATCAAGAACTATCTTTGTCAATGAATGAACAAAAAAAGTCATTAACGATAAATAAATATGTATTTGAAAAAATCTAGAGATGTATATAGATTAATATATTTGATCTCAACGTGGGTTATTCACCTAATTGTGTTTACTAACTATGTTTATTAAAATAAATTTTTTATTAAATCAAATGATAGTAGAAATAAACATGCACATAAAATTGATTGTATAAAATAAAAGGAAAAAAATATGTTGCAAGGTTGCATTTATTAGAAATAATATCAAAAAATAAATAATTTTTATTTTTTAAAATAAAGTTCAATTATATAGAGCATACAAAAATTATAGATAAATTATAATAATCTCTTAAAAACTAAATACATACAAAATAATTAAAAAAACCATTATTTACAAAAGGATAAATACAAAAAAAAATAAAGAAATCAAGAGAAGAGGTATTGATTGAAATATAATTAATAAAAACACTTAAAAACATGATTTTGTTTAAAGAAATGCAAAATTACCAAAAGAGAAAAGGAATAAAAGGGGTAGGCATCATTAGGCTTGGCAAGCCAAGTGAAAGCCTAGCCCATTTAGGAAAAGCTCAATATTTTTTGAAAAAAAAAATATTTTAGATGACGTGTTGTCTAATATTTCCTAAATTATAGCCATTTTGTGGGATTGTAGGCTTATAAATGTTAATAGATGAAATGAATAAGGAATTTATAAGAAAAGTGGAAGAATTCTTAATTTTTTTTCTTATATAGATTTCGGGTAAATAAGAGGAAAAATAAGGGCAATAGAGTTTTGATAAAAAGTATTTAGAAATTATATGGAACTATAGATAATTGATGTTGATAAATTATATGGATAATGATTTTTGCAAGAAGGGAGAAAAATTCTCACCTTCTTTTCTTGTAGAGTTTTAGGCCATGACAGAAGAATAAAAAAGGAGAGGGTTTTGACTTGGACTTTGTTAGTATTAGAGGGTAGTTTTAAACAAAATAAGTGGATTATTGGAAAATTAGAGAGTTATTGTCGAAGAATCGAAAAGGAGAATTTCATTCTCCTCGACTTAGGAATTCGATCAAGCTTATTAAAAAGGTATTGGACTTAATTAAATCAAGAAATGTTTAATTAGCATTATGTCATTCCATTTTAAAAAATAGAATTTTTATTATTTGGTTATGAATGATAAATGACATGTTGTTGGTGTTAATATAAAGGAGGCTGCAAAACCTAATCAACAATTGAGAACCTCTTTACACATATAGACATCATATAGGTGCTCAACACCTTGAAATAACCTAATAGTTTATTTAAAATAATTTTTAGAATAAATTTTCTTTAATTTTTTTTTCAATGTAAAATTAAGAGATGAAAAGGTAAAATAGTGTTTTGTTGAATGGGCAAGTTGAAAGATTATTTCCTGGTTAATGGAAATAATACCAAGTCAAATTAACGAGTCAAAAGGTTGTTTTCTGGTTAATGAAAATAATGTTATCTTGAATGCATGAGTTGAAAAATTATTTTACTGTTAATGAAGATAATTTCATGTCGAAAGGGCGAGTTGAAAGATTATTTCCTGGTTTATAGAAATAAAGTCTTGGTAAATGAGCCAGTTGAGAAGATTATTTTTTGATTAATGAAAATAACACCCTAATTAATGATTAACAAAGACATTAATATATTAGAGATAAGCTCCTCTATTAAATGACGTGGTGAATATGTTTATGTGCATGAATAAATTTTTTTAAATTTGTTTGTTTATCGTAATGTGTAAATTTTAATCATACCATATATGTGTGTGTGTGTGTGTAGGTACCTTGTACACTAGAGTCGGGAAGTAGTTATATGGATAAATGTCATTTTCATTAAGTAAATGATGTATCTAGAAAAATCAATATTTTATTGTTATATACTTTTGTGCTTAAAAATTGAAATGTTTAAATTATTTGTTGCGAATGATGTAATTTAAGAAAGTCTCTCTTATTAAGTTAATTTATAGTTTAATTGTATAGTTATTTAAACATATTTATTGTTAAAAGAAAATGATGTATGCCGTGAACTGATTAATTTTAAATATTTCTTTTATAGAAATATTATAATGCTAACACTATAAAAAATAGGAAGTTGATGTTATGGTTGAGTTATGAAAGTCCAATATGACATGACGAGTATTGCGATTGTTGTTTGTACATTGAGAATTTTTTGGGCTGATAACTTGGTATTAAAAATACAAGGACGGCTCTGCTTAAATTTTAGTTATATATATACACAATGTTTCGAGTTTTGTACTATCCTTGGTAATCGCATTTCATTGTAGGGCCACACTATTTTTTTGCATAAAAAATGATGTTTGGTTACTGCAAATGTTTTTTTTTAATACATAATTTGAGTCATAGTCTCAGCTGGGATGAATAAACTGGCTTTATTCAATTAGACAAGAAAAAAAAAATGATTGTAGATGGATCCACAATCCATTAAATACAAAAGTATCAAATGAGGTAAAAAAAATAAGTCTTAATCAATTTAAGTTAGCATAACAAACTTGTAACCTTGATAATTAAGGCTAAGTCAACTTGAAATATCCCGTCAAACTCATGTTAACTTTTCAAACATGTGACACCTATAACCAGGTCATTAGACTCAAAGCATATAATTTGAAAAAATCATGAAGTTCAATTTCTAATCAATCAAATATTGAAAGATTAAATTGAAAAACAAATATTTAATTATATAAGAAGATTACAAAAATAGCAATTAAAATCAAAATTGAAAAACAAAATTTTTTTTTAAATCAATTTAGTAAAAGGACATAAATAAATAAAAAAAATGAGAATCAAACTTGATTTAAAAATAAAAAAACTTTGTAATTAAAAGATGAATTTGAAAAGAGTAATAACTTTTACAAAAGGGCCAAGAAAATCAAAACAATAAGAATTAAATTGGAAAACATAATACCATTAAATTAAATTAAAGAATGAAATTGAAAATCACTAAAACTTTTACAAAATGATCAAGGAAAAAAAATTAGAAATCCAAAAAATAAGGACCAAGTTGGAGAATGTAGTATTTGGTAAATTAAGTTTAAAGGATGAAATTGAAAATAAATAAAATTTTTACAAAAAGGCTAAGATAAAAAATCAAAAATCAAAACAATAAGTATTGAAGTTGAAATACCAACAACAAAAACAGTCAAGCCATATTTTTCAAGGGAGGTGAGAGAAAAAAAAATATAATTGCAACAAACTAAATCACTAATGCTAACATGTGCTACATTAACAAGAAAAAAATACGCGATGCTACCAGCAACACTCTGGGAGGGCATTTCTGGACATTGGAAGGAGCCACACGCATTCCTCAAAGTATACAAGCACATCCCATATGCCTCAAGCTTAAATTTTCTGATTTTAAGGGTATTTTTGTTCTTTTTCTATGCATTTTAACTGTTTATTATTTTTTATATTTGGTTATACATCAAATTACCCCTCAACTTAAATTATAATGATGAAAAAGTTATTATGAAAATATAAAAATACTATTTGACGCTACACTATTTTAGTTAATAATTTTTTAGTATGAAGCTACAATAATTTTCCAAGGGGTTTTAGTTCTTTTTAATAATAATAATAATACTTAATAAATAAAACTACTTTTAACTTTAATCAAATCATGTAAAAAATCAACTTAATAGCCTATGATGGTGGATAGTTGAAAGTGTTGAATAAAGAACCAGTTTATTTTTGCATTTCAAAAATTGTTTTGAATTTTTTTTATTTGATTTACTTTAAATTAATTTTTTTGGGTGTTTTCAGATTATGTTATTTTTGCATTTCAAAAATTGTTTTGAAAAATTATTTTTTTATTTGATTTATTTTAAATTAATTTTTTTGGGTATTTTCAGATTATGTGATGTGCTGATATCAAAAATAAATTTTAATAAATAAAAATACATATTTTTAAATAAAAAATATTTTAAAATATAACAATTATTACAATACCAAATAAGCTTAAAGTTATTGACTTTAATCGGTACTTATAAGATGTCAAGAAAAATCAAGTTAGCATGGCGAGTGATATCCAAAATTTCAGGCATCACATGAAAACAAATACGAAGCCTAGTAATGCCCAACTGGCCAAAGCATATATATATATATATGTCATGCTATTTTTTCTTAAGACTTGATTACCCTATAATTTTATAAAATTCACACTTTTGATTTTCCACTTGATATGCCTTATTTCTTAAGACCCTAAATGTTGACCACTAGATGATGCCCAAATGTATTTTTAAGGGTATTTTTATACTTTTTATTATTTCCATGCATAAATAATGTTGAAGTGATTTTTTTCATGACAACATCTTTACATAAAAATAAAGAGATGATCAATGTCTCATGATAAAATTAGGAGGACAAGATGTGTTTATTATCGAGGTGATTTTATTGTGAATTTAATTTGTGTTCTTGTGAAATTGATTGAAATCTAAAGTGTTTAGATGTTTCTATTTGATTCAAACCTGTTTATATCCTTACAACTATGTTTGCTTTGAGCTTTAATCTATTGATATCTTTGATTTATTCAATTATATTGTTAGTTAATGGAATTATTATTACGAGCAATAATCATATCTAAATGTATTAATTATGAAAAAAAATCAAAGAAATGTATAAATAAATTTACACTATTAATTTATTTTAAATTACTATTAGGATGGTTTTTTTTTTAAGTTTTCCTATTCATAGCAATCTTCAATTGCTATATATATTATTGTAAAAAAGAATGAAGTTCTGAGAATTATCGATCTTATACGGAGAAATTTATACAATACTAAATGTAATCATAAAAAAATAGAAAAAAGATGATATCAAATAATTGTATAAACTTGATTAGATCAATTTTATGATAACCTTTTCTAATAATGAAGTGAAAGTTCAAGCATTTTTAGATGTAATCCAACAATTTCCTCTAACCATTTATTAAAAATTATTTTTTAAAAGACTTAAAATTATGTATTTTCATACAAAAAAAGCTAAGCATCTTTGCCCTATTTGTAAGGGATATTTAATTTTATCATCTGAACTCAACTTATTTTTTTGTTGTTGAAAGTATTCCAAATAATTTGACATAATTGTTATAAGGTTATTTGATATCATTTGCACTTTTTTTTTTAATGTTGGAGACATAAAAAACTCTATTCATTATTTAGTTTTTTGTTGAGAAATAGTGAAATGGACTACTACTGTGACAAATCTAAAACTATTTGAAGAGGATATAACATGATATCATTTTTGTACAAATATATCACTCTTAAAATGGATAAATTTATCACTCTAAAAAACTATTTTAAAATATTTTTACTCAATAACAAGCCAAACATTAAGTTCTTTTTAATATCAACAACATATAGTACAATGTTGTTGATAGAAAGCTTTCTAGAGATGATCTTCAGTATGACCTTTTCAACATCAAGTAACTTGGAGGTTAATGGGTTTTTCATGTATAAGTTTTTTTCATTCACTTCTTTATAGGTGAAAAACATTATCTTTTTAATTAACATAAACATATCTTATTGCACTAGTGTCAACCCATCACTGTTTAGGATTATTGATTAAATTGACTTTGAAATCAACAAATATGTTCATTTCTAAAACTTTACTAGCAAGGTAATCAACCTCATTGATATTAGCTTTAATAGCTATCTCATTTATTAAGTTACTTTGTTGAGTCATATTTTGTTTATTGTGATTTATTTAATTATCATAATTTTAGTTATAAATTGTGCTATATATAAAAATAATATCATGTAAATTATCCTTTCACTATCTCAAGAAAGATCAGAGGGTTCATAAATGGTGTTGTTTAGAACTCAATGTCCTTTGACAAAACTTTTTAGACCGTATCTATTCACTACACTAGCTTTTTATATATGTGAACATTAATTTATATATGGATAGTTTTGTATATGTAAACAAATCATAACAGATATCTTTGATGTTATTCTTAAAGAATATATATTTATTACTCTCAAATAAATTTGCTAGCTATAAACCTTTTTATATAGTGACTTTAGTCTTAAATTTTTTGTCCAAAACTTTTCAAAGTGCAATCTATTTAAGATATAGTTCTTGAACAATCACTATGATTCCAAGTATCTAGGGCTATCATAAAAGTGGGATTAGATTCATCATATGAGCACTTTGACACTTTTTCAGACAAGAATTTGGCCAAGTTCTAGGTGGTCATATGAAATAACATTTTATGATGTTGTCTTTTAAAATTCAATCCATTAAACTTTTTAGACTTCTTACTATTCACCATATAAAGGTGATGGTAGAATCCTTGTTACCAAAGTAGTGTTGCTGAAGTAACATTGGTAAGTTTCTTACTATACACCACAGAAGATGATGAAGGAATCCTTACCATTGAAGTAGTAATTACCGAAGCAACATTGGTTATAATAATTAATATTCAAGATAACATCATGATAAATATAGTTTTTTATATATGAATTAATAATCAATAATTATAAATAAATATTTTAGCTCCACAATAAGCATGCGATACAAAATAAAATTGTAATAAAGCAACTCAACAAAAAAAAAACTATACAAGATAAAAAAATAATTTTTATTTTATTTTAGTTTAAATTAAACATGAATTATGTCAAAATAATATGTTTAAACAAGATAGACAAAATACATGATCATACTAATAAGTTTGCAAGTAACATATATAAATTAAACAATGATATAAAATTGGTGTAGTTTGGATCATATGGTGATAAATCTTTTTTTTCCAAGACTAGTTAAAACAAATAACAAGCATGAAAAACCCACACATGATAACATAGGTACAAGAACAAACTAAACAAAAAAATATGCTAAATATAGAGTCTTAATATTGTAGTTCAAACATTAGACAAGAGTGTTTAGTTTAACTAAAAAAAAAAAGACATGTTAAACATAAAAATGTTTTAAAAAAAATCTAGAGTTCATACATATTGAAACTATAAGCAGGCAATAAACTTGTAAACATCTATATCATGGGAATCATGTTAACAAGGACTAAAATATTTAAAAGTTCTAGTAAGCATAATAAGTGTACATTCAAAAAAATATAAATGATTGAAAAATAATTGATAAAGAAAAAATGGTACTATCTTAAAAAAGCATACATACTAAAGAAAAAAGGATTAAAAAAAAATGAAAAAATGATACTTTCTTATTAAAGCACTTGAAAATTAATAAAATTGTATTGTTGTCATAGATTAATTCTTTGTCTTTAAAATTTTATTGTTTATCTCTTAACATAAAAAAATGTTTGCAACGGGCTTCCTAAAATTCTAACACCATCAACTTAGTTTATATTAACTTCTAAATAAGGTATTTAAACTAGAGAACATGCAACTCAAATATAATGAACCCAAGTTTTAGATTTAGAAGGAAAACCAAAACATTAGAAAAATACTAAAAATAAGGTGAGGAAAAGTGTATAAAATTTTAAAAATATTTTTTCAAACTCTTCCTTCACCCCTTTTTTTTTTATAGTAAATTTTAGAAGCTAAAGGGTTAAATAATTAACTCAAAATTAATTTTTACTATTATTAATTTTTGATTAGCTACCATATATCAAGAATTAAATCTGAATATCATAGTCATAAATCAGAATTTTTTGAGCTAAAAAAATTATCAAGATCTGCATAAAATGCTTCTGGAAGAGACTGTTAACATTTATGGGCTGGACTTAACAAAATAATAAGTTAGAAGAAATAATTCTTCATAAACCAGGCTCAAGTCCAAATTTTAGTCGGTAAAAAGTAATATTTTATAACTCAAAATTTTATTTTACAATAAATCCAAACTCAATTCCAGATCAGACCTGAAGTGTGAGCCCAAGTCAGGTCGATGCACTATGTTAGTTTAAGTCCAAAGCCAAAGAAATATTTTTTTATGGACCAAATCCAAATCCAAATCTTAGTTGGCAAAGAATAATCTTTTATGACTTAAAATATTATTTTATAATAAACTCAAATACAGTCTTAGACTTGGCCCCAAATATGAGCTGGTTTGGCATACATGTATGTGTTTAAGCTCAAAACCCACTCTACTCGGGATTTTTTCCATAAAAAAGCTTGGGTATCATTTTGACTCAGTATCAACTTTCCAACTCCTCAAAGAAAGTTTTGTTTATTTTCTAAATGGCATAAAAGCTTTAAGGGAATTTTGAGTTTCTTAAAAACATGTTAAGTAATAGTTTTTAAAATTAGTTTGTTTAAATAATATTAATGTTCCAATATTAAATTCCAACAAAATTTTAATCTTAAAATTAAATGAACTTCACTTAATATACCCATTAACCATTTTATTTAAACAAATCCCCAACAAAGATCAATCATATTGTAAGCTTTGTTGCAGCAAGCTGTGAAATTGTTTTGGCATGTATTGACAATGTATATGCGTGATTCCCGCCATAGACATAAATTTTTTTCCCCTAATAGGGATAGATCATGCAGTCCATTGTTAACGATAATGAGAGGTTAGTGGTTGCTAGCTAGAAGGACCCCCCCGCTACAAATCCTTTGGTTTGCCGTAGACGTCTACTTGCCCAGGTAACTTATGGGTTAGACTTTTAGTTCACG
>NW_011502053.1:21651-26985 GCF_000495115.2 Populus euphratica | reverse complement strand
AATTTAGACTTTAGAATGGTTAGGATTTAACCCGATAGGGTAGATACTCTCTCATGAAAAGATATCTGCCTTGAGTCTTAGATAAAACCAATAAATAGCAACCCAACAAAAAACAAAAACAGTCAAACAACAAAATAGCTTACCATAGGTAGGATGCACTAGAGGTGATACATCTTTCCCTTACACAACCATTCTCTTACTTAGACTCTCGCAGACCATAGGTTCCTAGTGACCATAATACTAGGTGACGACTCCCAAAAAATTAATTTTTTTCAACACAATACCCCACAACGGAAGGCACAACAAAGAGCCTTCGTCGTCGCTAGACGACATCGCCCCGTGACACCTGATAAGAAAGGACTGACCCAACTCCTATACAGAGACAAAAGAGTACTATAGAGGGAGTTGAAAACAATATGGATGGCCTTTTGGGAGATACATCATAACATTCACTTGAGATTTAGTCTCAATCTATTTAAAGGGAACTTTTTGTATGTAGAAGTGTTTTCCTATCATATATAGTTGGGATACCACAGCCAGAGGCATTGTAGAGACTAAAGCATTTCGATGGAGTTTCATATTTTGATCTTGCTTATCTATAATAAAAAGTTAATGCTATTATATCGGAGATGCGAGGAACTATAAGTACAACTGGTAAAGAGGGTATCCATACCTTACTCTATTGTGTGTCATTTACAAGAGGTTAGGATGTAGAGGTTGTAGGGCAGTGACTTTAGAATATACAAGAGTCACTTGTACATATTTCAATGTCTGAAAAAATCAAGGTAAATTGTGCTGCAGCACAATTACTTTCAGATAGTACCCATACCATACCTAATAGACTGCTATTATGACTAAAATGACAAGATATGAGTTGAGTTGGGCTAATTTTTACATAAAGCTCGAGATTATACACTATTCTCGATAATATCAAAGGAATAGAGAGCATGCGGTTTTAATATTGAGACAAGAAGACTTGACAATAGAACAATATGAGAGATAACTTTTATATTTTTCTGTCTTTACTTCTACTTTGATTATGATTAAGCAGCAAAAAATAGATTTAGAGATGAGTTCAGATAGGAGTTCAGGGGAGAATTAGTGACTCTTTATCCAGGGACTATTAAAGAGTTGGTTAAAGCTACTCAGATACTAGAAACAATGATTCATAACTCGATTTTGATTTTTTTTTCTTATTTTTTTTAAAAAGAATTCAAAATATATATTTTTGATATATTTGTATTATTTTTAGTATTTTCATTTTTTTAAAAGAATTAAAAATTAAAAAATTAAATTTTGATATTGTTGATATCATTGTTGTATATGATATCCAAAAAATTAATTTTTAACACACTTATTTTAAAATAATCGATTTATTTCTGACTGTTCCACAAGGGCTACTTTGCTTGCACATGCATTATATAATTTGGCAGGCATATTGATTTAGGTTTATACATTCAAAAATAGAATTGTTGTTTTACTGTATCTTAAAGCATCTGATGTTGATATTGTTTTTTTTTGTTTAAATCAAAAACAAAAAATATATAGATAAAAGAACTAAAAATAAAAGAAAACAAATGAGAGATGAAAATAATTTTAGATTACTTAGTCACTAAATTTACATAGGGACTGAATAATTAGAAAGAAAAACACAAATTATTTCTTCTATAAATAATGAGTGAATCTCTCACACAATTACAAGATAATTAGTTTGAAAAAAAAAAAAAGTGATACCTAGTCACACGCCCTTTTCCATGAATCATAAAAAATAAGCAAAAACAAAAATGAAAACCCGTGACCCCATTTTACCAGCACAGTCCTTGTTTATTTCAAAAAGAAATAACAACTCGACTCTTCTGCTCTCCCATTCCTTGGCTACCTTTGTTAAAAAAAAATTACATCAGCCACCCATCTTCAACCTCTAACCGTTGCCACTAACCTTTTACCGTCAACCACCGTCAACCACAGTCAACCACTAGGACAGCAGCTTCTCCAACTACAAACCCAGCCCCTCTCCTCGTTTTCCAGTCATAGAAAAACTAAACCAAAACCTTGCAGCTATTGTCCTTCCTCTCGATCAAAGATGAAGAGAGAAAGTAACCTTTTGCCCTTCATCTCAAATAAATAACCCAGCTTTTCTCTTTTAGTTTCCAATCCAACAGATACCCGGCTGGAACCGCAACCTCTCATCTCCCTCATCCCCGTAACCCACAATTGTGCTCAACACCGTAGAGCCATGCACAGATCCCTTATCTCTTTTTCTTTACGCTAAAATCTTCTCTCCCATTTACCCGTGGCAGTCCCTGACAGCAAGCGTCATCGTGAGCTCCTCCGTTTTCTAAGGCCAACGTCTATAATCTTTTCAGTCGTGAGTAGCAGTGGTTGTGTTCCTCGACCACTCCAACAGATCCAACCGTGAGCAGCTTCAGCTCAACAGAGAAGGACCTTCGAATAGCAGTCATGTCAGCTCCTCTTTCCAGCGGTGTTACCTTCTGCGCACCTCCAGCATAATCATGCCATTGCTTAGAGGAGAATTAGCTTCAGTCCAGCAGATGTTCCCATCACCAGCATGAGGTCAGTTTTAGTCCAACCGAAATTTCCATCGCTAGCAGAGGTTTTATCTCTTCAGTCCTCTCCAGCAGCTCCATCACAGCAGGAACAGAGCTTTAGCTTCAGCCTTCAACCGGAAGCAGGATGGAAGCAACACCACCAACAGTATTCATACTGAGCAGCAGCCACACCTCTCTATATGCTTAGTCTAAAACTGTTGGATGGGGTTTCTGAACAAATTTATAGCACTAGTATTATAACAAAATATAGGAATATGGTCTAACTTGAGTTTAAAATCCATTAGGGTTTTTGCTTCATCCAAAGCATATAGGCAAGGCGGAGATGACAGTAGTTTACAGGGGAGGGGTGGCCAAAATTAATATAATAAGTTACATTATTAAATAATCTATTTATTTAAAATAAAAAATATTATATATTACATATTTAAATAATAAATAAATAAAAAAACAAAATATTTTACAGTGGCCTGGACCCTGCTTGCCTCCCCTATTTCCGCCCCTGATATAGGCACCACATGATCCAACAATAATATATTCAACTTTCACAATGGAAGTAGCCATCGAATTTTGATTTTTGCTAGACGATGAGACAACTGCATGTCCTAATAATTGACAAGTCTCACGAGTTCCTTTTCTATTCAATATCCAATCGGTAAAGTTGAAGTCCAAATAACTAGTCAAATTAAGATGGTTCATCTAAAGGTATCACAAAATTAATTTGATCATGCTTTTTAGGTATCTAAAAATATATTTAGCAGCACGAAGGTGAGATTTCTTAGAATTTGATTGAAATTTAGCACATAAACAAATGCTAAGAATGATGGATGTTATAATAATTGTTAGATAAAGTAAATCATACTTGATACTTCTTGGTGTCCAACTTTTTTCTTTATTCATCTTTATCAATGGTTGTGCTCATTGGTCTAGGACTTGAACGTAGAGATTTCAAATCAAACCTTTTGATTAACTTCTTTGTGTATTCAACTTGAATGATGAGTATTTCATAATTTTCTTGTTTGATTTAAAGTTTGGGAAAGAAAGCTAACTCTCCTATCATGCTTATCTCAAGTTTCTTATGCATACAAAGTTCAAATTCCAAGCAAAAATATTTGTTAGTAGCACCAAGTAAAATATTGTTAATATAAATTTACATTATAAATAAATCATGATTTTTGTATTTTACAAATAATGTTGAATCAATTTTACCCTTGTGAACCTTTTAAAATCAAGAATTTTTTTAGTCTCTCGTACCAAGTTTTAGGTTCATTTGGAAATTTATGGCTTTTAAAACTATGAGATTGTTAAGAAAGCACTTTTTTCCATTTGAAAAGGTTTGAAATTACTAATACATGACAGTATAAGAAACATACAAATGAATCTCATTTTTACTATGAGAGCATAAGCTTCATCATAGTTGATCCCTTCTTCTTGATTGTATCCTTGGAAAATTAAGAAGGTTTTATTACGAACAACTTCTTGGATTCATCAAGTTTATTAAAAAATACTCATTTGATTCCAATAATAGAGTGACCTCTTTGGTCCTAGAAACAAATTCCCTTACTTGATTTGTTTTGAATTAATCAAGTTATTCTTGTATGGAAAGTGTTTAATACTCACCATATGATACGATCAAAAGATTAATGTTTTCTTTTAAGTATAGGAGTGTTGAAGTAATAAATAACTCGGTAAGACTGGAGTCGAACCACAGGAAGGTGAAATATATAAAATTATAAACCAAAAAATAAAGGAGTTGAAGAGAATTCTTGAGATGTAAGATTAATGTAATGATTAAACAATGATAAAATAATTGTCAAGGTTAGAGGATCTATTAATGGTATTTCAAACAAATATAGTATAAACTCCTTTTATTATTTAACTGGAAATCACACACAAAGGAGGTTCTAATCAGATTGTAAATTATTAACATGATTAAATTAGTTATCTTATTTGAATGATGCTAATACTTGTAAATGTTATCAGGTATATGTGATTATAACTTCTGTTAACAATAAATCAAGTTCCTTTTATAGCACATGTATCAGTTATACCATACGGTTGAGCTATGAAAGTGCCAAGTATTTATTGTATCAAGGGTCATATAATATAAATCTGTTAGTATTAAAAGTGAACAAGCAAAGTATTAAAAGTGAACAAAATAACAAATACAAAATATGTTAGTATCAAATATTAAAGTCCATGTAGAGTTTGTACTATACTTTTTCTGACATCATTAGTGTAACCTTTTTACCTTGACATAATAAACTTAGTTAAATATAATAAAGAAGGGAAACATAAATAAACAAAAAGAGAACATAATTATACAAGTACAATCAAGGAAATGAAAGACATAAACAAGAAATTAATAAAAGTAAAAATTAAGCATTATAAAAATATAAAGAGAGAGCAAGAACATGATCTTGATATGAAAATTAAGATGTCTAAATGCATAGCTAATACCTTCTTTTATTGGCTAAAATTTGAAACTATTGATTTGATGATTAATTGTTAAGTGGGTGGCCACATCTTGACTTGGTGACAATCCTTATCTTTTATCTGAACAAAATCTTATTGTTAACTGATTAGTACTTAAAAGTGCATTTTTATCATGGTTTTATATCATCATTTTGCACTTGAAATATCAATAACTCCTTAACTAAAATATGTTTTATAATAATGTATCTAATAATATAAGATACCTATAATTTATGGTAAATATCTATTTTTAATGCAGGCCTATCACATAAATGAAAGGAGTGATTGATGA
>NW_011502053.1:14544-20460 GCF_000495115.2 Populus euphratica | reverse complement strand
AACAGTGCTCGGGCTGGAGGACAGATTCAGACTTCTTTATTGTTGCTCCAATTTGAACTTGAAAACGACCTTTTTAAATCTTAGACTTTTCATGAAAGTTTTAGGCCTACGTCTTAGCTTTTCATCAATATAGACCAGATCTAAATCCAAATTTTACAACTCCAGTTATGATTTAACAACCGAATAGTGTTATAATTTGGACTGGATAGACATCTCTTTTCTAAAGCTTAGCCCTCTCTTTGTCTTCTCAATTTCAGTAATTAAACTCATCAATCAATCCTTTGATTTATGTAATAGGCCTGCATTTAAGATAAAAATTTACTATAAATTAAAGGCATCTTATACTATTATACATGTTATTATAAAATATGTTATAGTTAAGGAGTTATTGATACTTTAGGTGCAAAATGATGATATAAAACCTTGATAAAAATACACTTTTAAGTACTAATTACACCTTCCAACCATCTTATTACTAGTCCATAGTAATCAAAGCTTTAAAATAGAAAAATAATTTGTAAGTGCCACAAAGTAAGGCATTCATCATTCAACTTCCATTAATCTATCGAAATAAATAAATTCTCATTAAGTTTATATATCTGCTTCATACTTCTTAAACAAGATATTAATAAATCTTTTTTTTATGCTCCATATATCAATACATAGTTATGGAGCTTTACTTAAAAGAAAACAAAATTTTATTTTAATATTTAAAGTTAACTTTCTTGGGTTGTGATTATTTTTTTATATATAATATATATACATATAATATAAAACATAATGCATATTTAACTCATGTAACGAGTTTTAGACTAATGACTCCCAAACTAGTTGGTCTTAGGACATTAGGTGTTGAAACACCTCTTCGACCATAGTAACTCGGGTTACAGATAATGATTCATAGATAATACAATATTTGATTCCCTTAAGTTTTTCTCCTTAACCCATGTAACAAGCGTTAGGTTAATAGCTTCCAAGTCAGTTGACCTTATGGTATTAAGTGTTAAAACACCCATTTAGACTTAATTGCTTAGGTTAGGGAGGCTATGAAACCAAACTTATCTACGTTTTTATTATCATTAATATTATCAAATTTTTTTTACAAATTATATATTATCCACTTTTCTTAGTTGTTACCTTTAACAAGAATATAAATAATATAATAATCTAATATGCAACCTATAATTGTATGTTAAGGTGTGTGTGTATCAATTGATAATAATGTGAGAGTTTGTAAACCTGAATATTTCAAGAGAAGTATCTGATAGATCTTGTTATGAATATTGCAAATAACCATTGGAAAATATTTACTATGATACGTCTCAAGAGTCAATAAAATTCTCCCATACTCTACAATCCTAGTAATAACAGTTTTGTCAAATGGTTTTATTAAAAACAAAAGTAGTTAGTTAATTAGTTTTTTTTATCAACTACTACCCTCCCTCCACCAAAATAAGATATTGTCCTTAATGTTTTAAGATAAAAAGATAGAGTATAGAAGACATCACCTAAAACAGCGAACACTGACAAACCTGAAATACACTTAAACAAGTATAAGAAATAACAAAACAAAAATATTATGCTATTAAAAAAACCAAAATATACACTTTATTATAAATTAAGGCTTAAATTGTAGTTGTGATTGTGGCTCACATCTTCCCTTGATTTTATGTCCAATAACAGTTTAAATGCCATCTATGGGTTGAGGATAGGCTTCTCATCCAGTTTTCTTAAAAACTAGCAAACATGGTCTTTTATAGTAAGATTTTTAAGATAATATCGAGCATGTTCTTTATGAAAATGGGGTCATAAGTCATGAAATACATAGTGCACATCTCCATCAAGATACATCTTAAAAGTCAATAGAAGATTATCTAAAGATTGCATATGTTTTGAAATAAATCCTCACTTTTGATAATTTTCATAAGCTTTAGAAAACACATGTGTGTCTGATTAGTACTTAAAAATGTATTTTTATCAAGGTTTTATATTATAATTTTGTACTTGAAGTATCAATAACTCCTTAACTAAAGCATGTTTTATAATAACATATCTAATAATATAAGATACATTTAATTTATGATAAATATTCATCTTAAATGCAGGCTTATCATATAAATAAAAGGATTGATTGATGAGTTTTAGTAAAATTGAAAGGGAAAAAAGATGGCCAAACTTACAAAAGAGATGCTATTGCAGTCCAAATTAGAATATTGTTCAGTGTTCAGTCCATATCTTGAGTTTTAAAAGTCCAAATGACCTCTATTTTTTTCCTGGAAACCTAAGATAATTTCCTAAAACTTTCATATGAAGGTCTGGTTCAAATTATGATGTTATCAATGATGTTTTATTTAGACAAGAGAAGATAAGGATTGTCACCAAGTCAAGAGTTGGCAACCCACTCATCAATTAATCACCAAATCAATAGTTTTCAATTTTAGCCTATAAAAGAAGGCATTTGCCATGCATTTAGGCATCTTGGTTTTCAAATCAAGATCATGCTCTTATTTTCTCTCTTTGTATTCTTGTAATTGCTTAAGTTTTGTTTTCATTAATATCTTGTTTATGCCTTTCAATTCCTTTCCTTTACTTAGTTAACTTTTATCTTATTTATTTAGGTTTCTCTTTTTCATTATGTTTAGCTAAGTTTATTATGTCAAGGTGAAAAGGTTACATTAATGGTGTAAAAATAAGTATAGCATAAATTTAACATGGACTTTAATGTTTGATACTAACATGTTTTGTATTTGTTATCTTGTTGACTCTTTAATAATTTATTTATTAAATGACTAATCTAGATTTATGTTGTATAATATTGGTACAATAAATACTTGGCACTTTCATAGCACAAACTATATAGTACAATCAGTACCTGTGATATGAAAGGAATTTGATTTATTATTAACATAAGTTATAATCATAAATACCTTACAATATTTACAAATATTAACATTATTCAAATAAGGTAACTAGTGTAATCATGTTAACAATTCATAACTGATTGGAACCTCCTTTGTGTGTGGTTTCTATTTGAATAAAAAGATTTTATACTATAGTTGTTTGAAATATCATTAGTAGATTCTCTAACCATAACATTTGTTATTATCATTATTTAATCCTCATGTTGATCTTCTATCTCAAAGTTCTCATCAACTTCTTCTTCTTCCTCTTCTTCTTCTTCTTCTTCTTCTATTATTATTATTATTATTATTATTATTAGTAGTACTACTACTATTATAACTATTATTGTTGCTGTTATTGTTATTGTTATTGTATTGTTGTTATTTATAGTTTATACAATTAACCTCTCTATAGTTCGACTACGGTCTTGTCAGGTTATTTATTACATCGACACTCCTATACTTGGGAGAAGACATCAATTTTTTGATTATGTCAAGTTTTTGGTGCTGTTGCCGGGGAGGTAAATTCTTATACAAATTATTGTATTTATTTTATTCTCTTTTCACTTTTCTTGTATCTAACTTCATTTTTTTATTTTGTTTCTTCTTCTCTTATTTTCTTCTTCCTTTTATTCTATTCCTACACGTGCATGAGAGTGTGGTGACGTATATTAAGTGGTAGACTTTATAGGGTATGCTTATTATTTTCAAAAAATATAACCGAAAAAGATAACCAGTCACTTTATAATGAGAATAATTGTGTTAAAACACTTAAAGGCCACATGAATCCCACAAGAACAAGTGCACCATCATATATAGTTTTCCCTCTTGATGCATCTCATTTTAATTTTAAGTCAGACATTATTCAACTTTTACCTTCTTTTCATGGCTTAGATTTAGAAAATTTATACTTGCATTTAAAGGAATTTGAGAAGGTTTACAACACGTATAATGACTCAATTATAGCATGAACACCATCAGATTAAAGCTTTTTCCATTTTCATTAAAAGATAAAGCTAAAGTATGACTACAAAATTTGAGACCTGGATTCATTTGTGCTTGGGATGAAATGCAACAACAGTTTTTAAAGAAGTTTTTCTCTTCTCATAGAACAAACTCTTTTATAAAACAAATCACCACTTTCACTAAAAAACCATGACAAACATTTTACCAATATTAGGATAAGTATTAAGATTTGTTTAATACTTGCCCTCATCATGGTTTTGAAACATGAAAATTGATTTTATATTTTTATGAAGAGTTAACACCTAGAGATAGGTATATAATTGAATTGATGTGCAATAAAACTTTTGAAGATAAAGACCTTTGATTAGTACTTAAAAGTGCATTTTTATCATGGTTTTATATCATCATTTTGCACTTGAAGTATCAATAACTCCTTAACCAAAGCATGTTTTATAATAATATATCTAATAATATAAGATACCTTTAATTTGTGGTAAATGTCTATTTTCAATGCAGGCCTATCACATAAATGAAAGGATTGATTGATGACTTGAAGAACTTAAATTGCAAGGATAAAGAGATGGCCAAACTTAGAAAAGAGATGTCGGTGCAATCCAAACCGGAACACTGTTCGGTAATTGGGTCATATCTGGAGCTACAGATCTCAGATTTAGGTCCAATTTATATGGATGGAAAGGTAAGACATAGGCCTACAACTTTGATATGGAGCCCAAGATCTAAAAAGGCCATTATCAAGTCCAAATTATAGCAACAACAAAGAAGCCCGAATCTGTCTTCCAGCCCGAGCACTGTTCGGTATTTTGGCCATATCTGGAGTTCTAGAAGTCCAAATGAGCTGAAGTTTTTACACAAGAAAGCTGAGACAATTGCCTACAACTTTTATCTTTGCTACAACTTTGATATGGAGCCCAAGATCTAAAAAGGCCATTATCAAGTCCAAATTATAGCAACAATAAAGAAGCCCGAATCTGTCTTCTAGCCCGAGCACTGTTCGGTATTTTGGCCATATCTGGAGTTCTAGAAGTCCAAATGAGCTGAATTTTTTACACAAGAAAGCTGAGACAATTGCCTACAACTTTTATCTTGAAAGAAAGCTGAGACAATTGCCTACAACTTTCATGTTTGGAACTGGCTCCAATTTTGACGTTATCAATGACGTTTAGGGCAGACAAGAGAAGATAAGGATTGTCACCAAGTCAAAAGTTGGCCACCCACTTATCAATTAGTCATCAAATCAATATTTCCCAATTTTGGCCTATAAAAGGAGGCATTTGCCATGCATTTAGGCATCTTGGTTTCCAAATCAAGATCATGCTCTTCCTTTCTCTCTTTGTATTTTTTGTAATGTTTATGCTTTGCTTTCATTAATATTAAGTTTATGCCTTTCATTTCCTTTCCTTTACTTAGTTAACTTTTATGTTCGTATTTTGTTTATCTATTTTGCTTTCTTTCATTATGTCTAGCTAAGTTAGTTATGTCAAGGTGAAAAGGTTACACTAATGGTGTAAGAATAAGTATAATGTAAACTTAATATGGACTTTAATGTTTGATACTAACATGTTTTATATTTGTTATCTTGTTCACTCTTTAATACTTTGCTTGTTAAATGACTAATCTTGATTTATGTTGTATAACACTTGGTACAACAAATGCTTGGCACTTTCATAGCCCATAATGTATGGTATAACCGATACCTGAGCTATGAAAGGAACTTGATTTGTTGTTAACATAAGTTATAATCATGAATGCTTGACGAGATTTACAAGTATTAGCATTAATTGAATAAGATGACTAATGTAATCATGTTAACAATATATAATCTGATTGGAACCTCCTTTGTGTGTGGTTTCCAATTCAATAATAAGATTTTATACTATACTTGTTTGATATACCATTAGTGGAACCTCTAACCTTGACATTTGTTATTATTATTGTTTAATCCTGACATTAATATTTCATCTCTAAGTTCTCATCATCATCATCTTCTTCTTCTTCTCTTTCTTTATTATTATTATTATTATTATTATTA
>NW_011502053.1:0-14513 GCF_000495115.2 Populus euphratica | reverse complement strand
TTATTATTGTTATTACTATTGTTGTTGTTGTTATTGTTGTTTTATAATTGTTGTTTATAATTTGTACAATTAACCTCCCTGTGGTTCGACCCCGGTCTTGCCGGGTTATTTATTACTTCAACACTCCTGCACTTGGGAAAAGACATCAATCTTTTAGTCGTGTCAAGTTTTTGGCGCTGTTGCCGGGGAGGTAAGTTCTTGTATAAATTATAGTATTTATTTTATTTTCTCTTTTCACTTTTCTTGTATATAACTTTGTTTCTTTTCTTTTGTTTCTTTTTATTTTGTTTTCTTCCTCCTTCTTTTGCTTTCTTCTTCTTTTTTATTTTATTCCTACACGTGCATGAGAGTGTGGTCACGTACATCAAGTGGTAGACTTTGTAGGATATCCTCATCATTTTCAGAAAATATGGCCGAAGAAGATAATCAATCACTTCAAAATGAGAATAATGAGAATAACCGTGCTAGAACACTTAGAGACCACATGAATCCCACAAGAACAAGTGCACCATCATGCATAGTTTTTCCTCCCGATGCATCTCATTTTAATTTTAAGTCAGGTATTATTCAACTTTTACCTTCTTTTCATGGCTTAGAATTGGAAAATCCATACTTGCATTTAAGGGAATTTGAAGAGGTCTGCAACACATATAATAATTTAAATTGTAGCATGAACACCATCAGATTAAAGCTTTTCCCTTTTTCATTAAAAGATAAAGCTAAAACATGGCTACAAAATTTAAGACTAGGATCCATTCGTGCTTGGGATGAAATGCAACAACAATTTTTAAAGAAGTTTTTCCCATCTCATAGAACAAACTCTTTCAAGAGACAAATCACCACTTTCACTCAAAAACCAGGAGAAACATTTTACCAATGTTGGGATAGGTATCGAGACTTGCTTAGTACTTACCCTCATCATGGTTTTGAAACATGGAGATTGATTTCACATGTCTATGAAGGGTTAACACCTAAAGATAGGCAAATGGTTGAATTGATGTGCAATGGAACTTTTGAAGATAAAGACCCTGATGAAGCAATGGAGTACTTAGACTTGTTAGCTGAAAATGCTCAAAATTGGGACACTACGGGTACTTATGAGGCACCGAGTAAAACTCAACCTCATACATCTAGTGGGGGTATGTATAACCTTAGGGAAGATCATGACCTTCAAGCCAAGTTTGCATCTTTAGCTAGAAAAGTCGAGGCACTAGAATTGAAAAAGAGTGGTCAATTAAAATTTGTTGAAAACATTGCATGTCAAATATGTGAAACAAATGAACACTCAACCAACGATTGTCCAACCTTGCCTTCTTTTAAGGAATGTCTCCATGAACAAGCCCATGCTTTAAACGGTTTCCAAAGGGCCAACCACAACCCACACTCACAAACATACAACCCTGGTTGGAGAAATCACCCAAATTTTAGTTGGAAGAGTGAGAACAACAATGCACAAACTTCACAACCACCGTTTCAAGCACACCATAATTTCCAAAATTCTCATGGATATGCACCTCCTTATGCTCCACCTCCTAGAAGAAATCTTGAGGAAACATTGCATGCATTCATTCAAAAACAAGAGACAATCAATACTCAACTTGCTCAAAACATAACAGATTTTAAAGATACTCTTGCTAAATTAACATCTGCTCTCAGTTTCCAAGAGAAAGGTAAGTTTCCATCTCAACCACAACAAAATCCAAAGGGGCAATACAATGCAAGTAGTTCCGGAAGCAACACATGGATTAAGTCAAATCAGTCACTACTCTGCGCAGTGGTAAGGTTATTGAAAAACCCTCTCTTGAACCTTATGAGAAAGATGATGAGTCAATCTCTGAGGGTAAGGAAGGGGATGAATCTGAAAATTGCAAAGAAACGACTGATTCACAGCCAACACTTCCATTTCCCCAAGCCATGACCAAACAAAGGAAAGTCAATCACAACTCTAAAATCTTTGAAACTTTCAAACAGGTAAGGATCAATATACCTTTGCTGGATGCTATGAAACAGGTTCCTTCCTATGCTAAATTTTTAAAAGATCTATGCACTGTGAAGAGGAAACTGAATGTAAAAAAGAAAGCCTTTCTAGCCGAACAAGTAAGTGCTATTGTTCAGAACAATAATGCTTTGAAATATAAAGACTCTGGTTGTCCTACAATTTCTTGCTTTATTGGAGAGCATAAAATTGAAAGAGCCTTACTTGATCTCGGTGCTAGTGTGAATTTACTTCCATATTTAGTTTTTCAAAGTCTCAATCTAGGTGAGTTAAAACCAACTTCTATATCTCTTTTACTTGCCGATAGATCTGTAAAAGTGCCTAGAGGAATAATTGAAGATGTGTTAGTACAAGTCGATAAATTCATTTATCTTGTGGATTTTATTGTCTTGGACACAGAACCTGTTGAAGCATGTAATTCATTTCCTGTTATTTTAGGACGTCCATTTCTTGCAACCTCTAACGTATTGATTAATTGTAGGAATGGACTGATGAAGCTATCATTCGAAAACATGACATTGGAGATGAATATTTTCAACATTTGCAAGCAACCTGGAGAAGATAATGATTTACAAGAAGTAGATCATATTGACGAATTAGTTTATGATCAACTTGAATCTACTTTATGTAAAAATGAGTTGGATGAATCTGAAGATTTGCAAATGATTTATTCTGAGGAAGAAATCATGGATAACAAACGCACAGAAAATGTTGATGCGAATCTTTTGTCAACAGTGACAACAGATTCGACATCTAGCATCACACCAATCGATGATTACTTTCCTAACGAATCCTTACTTTCTCTTAGTCCAATACCTTGGTATGATAAAAATATTAATTTTCTTGCTTTAGGAGATTTGCCAGCTGATTGGAGTACCCAAGACAAAGAAAAGTTTTTGAACGAAGTGTAGAGCTTTTATTGTGATGACCCTAACTTATTCAAATATTATCCTGATCAAATATTTCAAAGATTCATTCCTGACGATGAGGTAAGTAGTGTCATTAAATTTTGTCATTCTGAGGCATGTGGGGGCCATTTCTTGTCAAGAAAGACAATCGCAAAAATCTTACAAAGTAGATTTTATTGGCCCACCATGTTCAAAGACTCACATACATTCTGCAAGTCTTGTGAAAATTGTCAAAAGTTGGGATCTATTTCAAAACGTCACATGATGCCTTTAAATCCTATTATTGTCATTGAGATCTTTGACTGCTGGGGTATAGATTTCATGAGTCCATTCCCTCCATCATTTGGTTTCTTATACATATTAGTCGCAGTAGACTATGTTTCAAAATGGATAGAGGCAATTCCAAGTCGAAACAATGATCATAAAACAGTGATAAAGTTTTTGAAAGAAAATATTTTGAGTCGATTTGGAGTCCCTCGAGCCATAATAAATGATGGTGGAACACATTTCTGCAACAAGCCATTTGAGTCTTTAATGAAGAAATATGGAATCACACACAAAGTTGCCACCCCTTATCACCCTCAAACAAGTGGACAAATAGAGCTTGCTAATAGGAAGATCAAACATATTTTGGAGAAAACAGTGAACCCTAATAGAAAAGACTGGTCTTTAAGACTTAATGATGCACTTTGGGCTTATCGAACTGCTTATAAAACATCATTAGGTATGTCACCTTATAGACTAGTCTATGGAAAACCTTGTCACTTGCTTGTGGAACTTGAACATAAAGCTTATTGGGCTATTAAAGCTTTCAATTCAAATCTGGATGATGCTAGTCAACTACGAAAATTACAACTAAATGAGCTTGAGGAAATAAGAAATAATGCATATGAAAATTCAAGAATTCATAAAGCAAGAATTAAAGAGTTTCATGACAAGAAAATACAGAGAAAAACCTTCAATGTTGGTCAAAAAGTCTTGCTTTATAATTCTCGACTGCATTTATTTCCTGGAAAATTAAGATCAAGATGGAGCGGTCCTTTTATTGTGAAACATGTGTATCCATATGGGACCTATGACATCGAGAATCCAAAGAATGACAATGTTTTCAAGGTAAATGGACATCGTCTGAAAGTTTACTTTGACAATTTTTCAGTTGAACATAACTCTATTGAATTGAGTGATCCTGTATATAAAGATTAATTTTATTTTATTTTATTTTATTTTATTTTTGCTTCTTTTTGAGTGATTTTTGCAAGTTTCTCTCACCCCGGTCAAATGGCGGATAACGGTACTCCGTGACTTAAGTCGGTTCTTTCAGTTTCCCACAATTACTGATATCTGTGCAATTCTTTGAATCTCTCTTCCAATTCTCATTTGAAAATGGACACTAATCTTGAAAAATTGAAAAAGTATTTTCCCGCTCTGCCTCAGAATGCGATTACAAAAATTTACCGTGCTAGATGTGCGAGATTGAGATTGTTAATGAATCATGGAATTCCTGAAGATATTCGCTGGTTGATTGAAGCAAAGGTCCGATTATCAGGTGAGTCCTCTAATTTCTTTATTTCACACATGCCTAGAACTGGTAAAAGCACTTTTGCAAAGAAGCGTCGTGCAAAACGACTAGGAGTCTGTCATCGATGTGCTAGATGGACTTGTAATACACAATGTCATTCTTTAGGAATGGTATCTATAAACCGTGAAGATAAAATACAATTCATTAAGGATGGCCTGAGTAAGGAGTCTTTAGATAATCTTCTATTGACTCTTGAGACGCATCCTAGTGGAGATGTGCATCGTGTAATTCATGATTTATGGCCACTATTTCATAAAGAACATGATCGACATAGTCTTGGGAATCTGACTAAAAAAGACCCTGTTTGCCAGTTTTTAAGAAAACTGGATGGGAAGCCTATCCCCGACCCATAAAGGGCGTTTAAGCCGTTCTTGGATGTAAAACCAAGGGAAGATGTGAGCCACAATCACAACTACATGTACATACACATGCTTTTTTTTTAAAGTAAATAAATAAATAAATAAAAAGAGAGAGAGAGTGTGTGAGACTCCAGCTGGCCTACATATAGGTGTTATGATTGCCTTTCTCATTTCTCATCTATAAAACCCTCTCTTCCTTCCTTTCATTTCTACTCAACCCATACATTCAACAAATACAAAAGTGTGTTTTCGGTGGATCTAGTCCTGGGAAAGAAAAGGAGTTTTTAGAATCAGCAAATCATCTTGGTCAGGTGATAGCTGAGAGAAAGATTCATTTAGTGTATAGGGGAGGCAGTCTTGTGTTAATGGGAGGTGTGTCAATAGCTGCATTTTTAGGAGGTAGTCAAGTTTTGGGGGTCGTCCCTGAAGCTTTGGCACAAGGGGACATCATTGGAAAAACAATTGGAGAGGAACTTTAGGTCTCCACAATGTCAGCTCGAATGAATGCAATGTTTAACCATGTTGATGCCTTCATTGCTTTACCAGGTGGTCTAGGCACATTGGAAGAGATCTTTCATATTTCCTCTTGGGCTCAATTGCACATTCACCATAAACCCATAGGTTTGTTAAATGTTAATGGTTATTATGATAAGTTGTTGTCTTTTCTTGATCATGTTGTGGAACAGGAATTTCTAACATCTTCTGCATGACAAATCATAATCTCTGCTACTACTGCTGAACAATTGATTGACCAACTACAATCTTTCATTCTTGTGATTGATCCTTCCATGAGTCGCATAAATTGGTCATCTACGGGAAGCCGTAAAAAGCTTAGGTTGGATTTGAGCCTTCATTTGTGAATTTTTGTGTCTTTTGGTTTTATTATTGTGTTTTGTTATTTTTTATTTTTGTTTTAGTGTGTTTCAGGTTTGTCGGTGTTCGTTATTTCAGGTGATATCTTCTATACTCTATCTTTCTACCTTAAAACATTGAGGTTAAAGTGACTCTTGAGACGCATCTTAGTAATCATTCTTAACAAGGTCTATTATAATACTTCCTGAAATATTCAGGTTTACAAACTCTCGTATTGTTACCACTTAATTCTGCTCATATACTTATTTATCATGTATTCTTAAACCTTAATTTACACACACACTTTAACATATGATTGTGGGTTGCATATTGGATTATTACATTATTTATGTTCTTTTGTTAAAGGTAACAACTAAGGGAAAGGGATTCTATATAATTAAAAAACAAAAACAAAACAAAAAAAAAGAAAAAAAAGAAAAGAAAAAAATGATGATAATAAAAATGTAGATAAGTTTGGTTTCGTAGCCTCCCAAACCTAAGCAATTAAGCCCGAAGGGGTGTTTTAACACCTAATACCCTAAAGTCAACTGACTTGGGAGCTATTGGCCCAACGCTTGTTACATGGGTTGAGGAGAAAAGCTTAAGGAAATCAAACATTGCACTATCTACATATCAGTATCTGCGACCCGAGTTACTAAGCTCGTAGGGGTGTCTTAACACCTAATGCCCTAAGACCAACTGGTCTGTGAGTCATTAGTTGAAAGCTCGTTACATGGGTTAAAGAGGCATGATGTTTTTAAATTATATGTATATATATTTAAAAAAAAAAGAAGAAAGAAAGAAGAAAGAAAAAAAAAAGACAAAAATAATAATCCCAGCCCAAGGAAGTTAACCTTAAACATTAGAACAAAAATTTTGTTTTCTTCCAAGAAAAGCCCCATAATTATGTGTTGATACATTGAGCATAAAAGAAAGGTTTATTAATATCTTGTTAAGAGGTATTGAGCAGATATATAAATTTATTGAGAGTTTGTTTATCTGGATAGATTAATGGAAGTTAAATGATGAATACCTTGCTTTGTGGAATTTGCAAATTGTTTTTCTATTTTACGCTTTGATTACTAGGGACTAGTAATAAGCTGGTTGGGGGGTGTGATTAGTACTTAAAAATGCATTTTTATCATGGTTTTATATCATCATTTTGCACTTGAAGTATCAATAACTCCTTAACCAAAGCATGTTTTATAATAATATATCTAATAATATAAGATACCTTTAATTTGTGGTAAATGTTCATTTTAAATGCAGGCCTATCACATAAATGAAAGGATTGATTGATGACTTTAAGAACTTAAATTGCAAAGATAAATAGATGGCCAAACTTAGAAAAGAGATGTCGGTGCAATCCAAACCGGAACACTGTTCGGTAATTGGGTCATATCAAGAGCTATCTATCTCAGATTTAGATCCAATTTATATTTAAATTAAAATATGTTCAAGACATTGTGTATCAAATATATGAAACAAATAAACACTCAACCAATGACATTCCAACTTTTTTTTCTTTTAAGGAATGTCTCCATGAACAAGCTCATACTTTAAATAATTTCTAAAGGCCTAATCATAACCCATACTCGCAAATACACAACCTTGGTTAGGGAAATCACCCAAATTTCATTTGAAAGAGTGATAATGATAAGACATAAACTTCACAACTATCATTTTAAGCACACCATAATTTCTAAAATTCTTATGGATATACACCTCCTTATGCTCTATCTCCTATAAGAAATCATGAAGAAACATTGCATGCATTCATTAAAAAGTAAGAGACAATCAATACTCAACTTGCTCAAAGCATGATAGATTTTAAAAAAACTCTTGCAAAATTGACATCTACTCTCAGTTTCCAAGAGAAAGGTAAGTTTCCATCTTAACCACAATAAAATCTCAATAGGCAATACAATACAAATACAAGTAGTTCTAGAAGCCAATATATGGATCAAGTTAAACAGTCACTACTCTTCGCAGTGATAAGGTAATCGAAAAACCCACTCTTGAACCGTATGAGAAAGATGATGAGTCAATCTTTGAGGGTAAGGAAGGGGTTGAATCTGAATATTGCAAAGAAAAACCCAGTCTTGAACCTTGTGAGAAAGATGATGAGTCAATCTTTGAGGGTAAGGAAGTGGTTGAATCTGAATATTGCAAAGAAAAGACTGATTCCCCACTAGCACTTTCATTTTCTCATGTCATGACCAAACAAAGAAAAGTCAATCACATCTCTGAAATCTTTGAAACTTTCAAACAGGTAAGGATCAATATACCTTTGCTGGATGTTATTAAACAAGTTCCTTCTTATGCTAAATTTTTGAAAGATCTATACACTGTGAAGAGAAAATTGAATGTGAAAAAGAAAGCCTTTTTAAGCGAACAAGTAAGTGTCATTCTTCAGAACAATAATGCTTTAAAATATAAAGACCCTGGTTGTCCTATAATTTCTTACTTTATTAGAGAACATAAAATTGAAAGAATTTTACTTGATCTTGGAGCTAGTGTGAATTTACTTCCATATTCAGTTTTTCAAAGTCTTAATCTAGGTGAGTTAAACCAACTTTTATAACTCTCTTACTTACTGATAGATTTATAAAAGTGCTTAGAGGAATAGTTGAAGATGTGTTAGTACAAGTTCATAAATTTATTTATCTTATAGATTTTGTTGTCTTGGACACATAACCTGTTAAAGCATGTAATTCATTTGTTATTAGTTTAGGACATTCGTTTCTTGTAACTTCTAATACATTGATTAATTATAGGAATGGACTAATGAAGCTATCTTTTGAAAACATGACATTGGATATGAATATTTTTAACATTTGCAAGCAACCTGGAGATGATATTGATTTACATGAAGCGGATTTTACTAAAAAATTAGTCATGATCAATTTCAAACCACTTCAAGTGAAACTGAGATTGATGAATTTGATGATTTGCAAATGGTTTATTTTTAGAAAAAATCAAAACCAAGTAATTAGAGACCATAAATTGAGGAATTGCCACCACGATCAATTAAGTCCATACCTTCAAGTGTTCAACCACCCAAACCTAATTTGAAGTTGATTAGCACTTAAAAGTGTATTTTTATCAAGGTTTTATATCATCATTTTGCACTTGAAGTATCAATAACTCTTTAACTAAAGCATGTTTTATATTAACATATCTAATAATATAAGATACCTTTAATTTATAGTAAATGTTCATTTTAAATACAGGTCTATCACATAAATTAAATGATTGATTGATGAGTTTAAGAACTGAAATTGAAAGGACAAAGAGATTGCCAAATTTAGCAAAGAGATGCTGGTGCAGTCCAAACTAGAACACTGTTCAGTGTTCAGCCCATATCTTGAGTTCTAGAAGTCCAAATGACCTTTATTTTTTTTTCCTGAAAATCTAAGACAATTTCCTACAACGTTTATGTTTTCAAGTGGTTCCAATTATGACATTATCAATGATATTTTAGGTAGATAAAAGAAGATAAGGATTGTCACCAAGTCAAGAGTTGGCCACCCACTTATCAATTAGTCATCAAATCAATAGTTTCTAATTTTAGCCTATAAAAGGAGGCATTTGCCATGCATTTAGGCATTTTGGTCTCCAGATCAAGATCATGCTTTTGTTTTCTCTTTTTGTATTTTTGTAATGTTTAAGTTTTGTTTTCATTAATATCTTGTTTATGCCTTTCATTTCCTTTTCTTTACTTAGTTAACTTTTATTTTATTTATGTTCTTATCTTGTTTATTTATTTTTCTTTCTTTCATTATGTTTAGTTAAGTTTATTATGTTAAGGTGAAAAGGTTACACTAATGGTGTAAGAATAAGTATAGTGTAAACTTAATATGGACTTTAATATTTGATACTAACATGTTTTGTATTTGTTAGCTTGTTAACTCTTTAATACTTTACTTGTCAAATGACTAATCTAGATTTATGTTGTTTAACACTTGGTACATCAAATGCTTGGCACTTTCATAGCTCATATTGTATGGTATAATCAACACCTGAGCTATGAAAAGAACTCGACTTTTGTTACCATAAGTTATAATCATGAATGTCTGACAAGATTTACAAGTATTAGCATTAATCGAATAAGATAACTAATGTAATCATGTTAAAAATTTATAATATGATTGAAACATCTTTTGTGTGTGGTTTCCAATTGAATAATAAGAGTTTATACTATACTTATTTGACATATCATTAGTGGATCCTCTATCCTTGATATTTGTTGTTATCATTGTCTAATCCTTACATTGATCTTCCATCTCAAAGTTCTCATCAACTTCTTCTTCTTCTTTTTTTTCTTCTTTATTATTGTTGTTGTTGTTATTGTTGTTGTCGTCGTCGTTGTTATTACTATTGTTGTTGTTTATAATTTATACAATTAACCTTCCTGTGGTTCGACTCTTGTCTTGCTGGGTTATTTATTACTTCGACACTCCTGCACTTGGGAGAAGACATCAATCTTTTGGTCGTATCAAGGATTTAGCGTCGTTGCCTGGAAGGTAAGTTCTTGTATAAATTATAGTATTTATTTTATTTTTACTTTTCACTTTTCTTCTATATAACTTTGTTTCTTTTATTTTGTTTCTCCTTATTTTCTTTTCTTTTCTTTTTATTCTATTCCTACACGTGCATAAGAGTGTGGTCATGTATATTAAATGGTAGACTTTATAGGGTATCCTCATCATTTTCAGAAAATATAGCCGAAGAAGATAATCAACAACTTCATAATGAGAATAACTGTGTTAAAACACTTTGAAACCACATGAATCCCACAAAAACAAGTGCACCAATATGCATGGTTTTCCCTCCTGATGCATCTCATTTCAATTTTAAGCTAGGCATTATTCAACTTTTACCTCTTTTCCATGGCTTAGATTTGAAAAATCCATACTTGCATTTAAGGGAATTTGAGGAGGTCTACAACACATATAATGATTCAAATTATAGCATGAACACCATCAAATTAAAGCTTTTTCTTTTTTTATTAAAAGATAAAGCTAAAACATGGCTATAAAATTTGAGACCTGGATCCATTTGTGCTTGGGATGAAATGCAACAACAGTTTTTAAAGAAGTTTTTCCCATCTCACAGAACAAAGTCTTTCAAAAGACAAATCACTACTTTCACTCAAAAACTAGGAGAAATATTTTATCAATGTTGGGATAGGTATCGAGACTTGCTTAATACTTGCCCTCATCATGGTTTTGAAATATAAAGATTGGTTTCATATTTTTATGAAGACTTAACACCTAAAGATAGTTAAATGGTTGAATTGATATGCAATGAAACTTTTAAAGATAAAGACCCTGATGAAGCAATGGAGTACTTAGACTTGTTAGCTGAAAATGCTCAAAATTAGGATACCGTGGGTACTTATGAGGCATCGAGTAAAACTCAACCTCATACATCTAGTGGAGGTATGTACAACCTTAGGGAAGATCATGACCTCCAAGCCAAGTTTACATCTTTAGGTAGAAAAGTTGAGGCACTAAAATTAAAAAAGAGTGGTCAATTAAAATCTATTTAAGACATTGCATGTCAAATCTATGAAACAAAAAAACACTCAACCAATGATTGTCCAACCTTGCCTTCTTTTAAGGAATGTCTCCATGAACAAGCTCATGCTTTAAACAGTTTTCAAAGGCCCAATCATAACCTATACTCACAAACATACAACCGTGGTTAGTGAAATCACCCAAATTTTAATTGGAAGAGTGACAATGCACAAACTTCACAATTACAGTTTCAAGCACACCATAATTTTCAAAATTCTTATGGATATGCACCTCCTTATGCTCCACCTCCCACAAGAAATTTTGAGGAAACTTTATATGCATTTATTGAAAAGCAAGAGACAATCAACACTCAAACTGCTCAAAGCATAACAGATTTTAAAGATACTCTTGTAAAATTCACATTTGTTCTCAGTTTTTAAGAAAAAGGTAAGTTTCCATCTCAATTACAACAAAATCCCAAGAGGCAATACAATGCAAATGCAAGTAGTTTTGAAAGTCTACACATGGATCAAGTCAAATCAGTCATCACTCTTCGCAGTGGTAAGGTTATTGAAAAACCCACTCTTGAACCTTGTGACAAAGATGATGAGTCAATCTCTAAGGGTAAAGAAGTAGTTGAATCTAAATATTATAAGGAAAAGAATGATTCCCTACCAGTACTTCTATTTCCTTATGCCATGACCAAACAAAGGAAAATTAATCACGATTGTGAAATATTTAAGACTTTCAAACAAGAAGAAATCAAGGATGAAAAAGGTACTGGAAATGTTGTCGCGGATTATTTGTCAAAATTGGCAATAAATTTAATATCCGACATCACACCAATCGATGATTACTTTCCTGATGAATCTTTAGTTTTTCTTAATTCAATGCCTTGGTTTGCTAAAAATATCAATTTTCTTGCTTTAGGATTTTTGCCAACTCATTTGGATAACTAAGACAAAAGAAAATTTTTGAGCAACGTGCAAAATTTTTATTGGAATTACCCTTACTTATTCAATTATTATCCTTATCAAATATTTTCAAGATGCATTCCTGACAAATAAGGTAAGTAATGTAATTAAATTTTATCACTATAAGGCATATGGGGATAATTTCTCATAAAAAAAAGAACTGTAGAAATTTTATAAAGTGGATTTTACTGGCCCACCATGTTCAAGGACTCACATGCATTCCGCAAAACATGTGAAAATTATCAAAAGGTCATGTCAGAAATCATTACCATTCAATCTCAAATACTCATTTTTGGGAGAAAATGAAACTTTTTCAGTAATAATCTCTTTCAAACTTAATACACTTCAAAAAAATAAGTTATTACAAACTCTGAAAATTCATAAAAATGCATTAAGATGGACCATAGCTGACATATAAGGAATTAGTTCTTTGATTTGCACATATAGAATTTATTTGGAGAAAAATGTTAAACCCTCTAGAGAAATGCACCGAAAGCTCAATCCTAATATGAAAAAAGTAGTAAAAAATAAAGTCATTAAACTTCTAGATAATGGAATCATTTATCTTATTTATGACAGTAAATGGGTAAATCCTACCTAAGTTGTACCCAAAAAGTCAAGAGTTACTATGATAATAAATGAGAAAAATGAGTTAATTCCAACTAGGATTATTACTGGTTGGCGCATGTGCATTGACTATAGGAAACTTAATTTAATGACTAGAAAATATCATTTTTCTTTACCTTTCATGGACCAAATCCTAGAAAGAGTTGTAGGTGATGAATTTTATTATTTCTTATATAGCTATTCGGGTTACAACTAAATTGAAATTACATTAGAATATCAAGAGAAGACTACTTTCACATGTCTATTTAGTACTTTTACATATTAAAAGATGCCTTTTAGATTATGTAATATACCAGTTATATTTCAAAGATTCATACTCAGTATATTTAGTGATATGGTTGAATATTTTCTTGAGATTTTTATAGATGATTTTTCTATTTTTGGCGATTCATTTGATGATTGTTTGACTAACTTGGAAAAGGTTTTGAGTAAGTGTGAAGAGAAGAATCTTGTACTGAATTAGAAAAAATATCACTTTATGGTAACAAAAGGAATTGTATGTCACTTTATGGTAAAAAATAGAATTGTACTTGGTCACATTGTTTCATAAAAAGAAATTAAGGTTGACAAATCTAAAATCAAGTTAACTACTAACTTGCCAACACTGAAATCTATTAAAGATGTTAGATCATTCTTAGGACATGCTGGTTTTTATAGAATGTTCATCAAAGATTTTAGTGTAATATCTAAGCCCTTAAGTAACCTTCTAATAAAAGATAATGGACTAAATATTATGAAGAAGCCTTTGTTAAACCTAAAAAATTACTTACTTCTACTCTTGTCATTCAACCTTCTAATTGGTCATTACCTTTTGAAATAATGTGTGATGTTAGTGATTATATCGTGAGTAATGTTTTGGGACAAAAAAAAGATAAGAAACTTTATGTGATTTACTATGCAACTAAAACTTTAAATAGTGCTCAAATGAGTTACACCACCACTGAAAAAAGAATTACTTACAGTAGTATTTGTATGTGAAAAATTCAGGTCTTATCTTTTTATCTCACTTGTTATTATTTTTAGTGATCATGTAGCATTAAAATATCTTTTTTCTAAGAAAGATTCTAAGGCTAGATTGGTACAGTGGATTTTGTTACTTAAAAAATTTGATATCACAATCAAAGACAAGAAAGGCACCAAAAATATTGTTGTAGATCATTTGTCAAGATTGATAACAAATTCAAAAACTGACATCACACTAATTGATGACTACTTTCCTGATGAATCTTTACTTTCTGCCTCTTCGTTACCTTGATTTGCTAATATTGTCAATTTTCTTGTTTCAGGATAATTGTTAGCTTACTAGATTACCCAAGATAAAAGAAAGTTCTTGAATGAAGTAAAGAACTTTTATTGGGATGATCCTTATTTATTCAAATATTGTTCTGATCAAATATTTCAAAGATGCATTCCCGACAATGAGGTAATTAGTGTCATCAATTTTTTTCATTCTAAGGCATGTGGGGGCCATTTCTCATTAAGAAAGACAACTAAAAAAATCTTATAAAGTGGATTTTACTAGTCGACCATATTCAAGGACTCGCATACATTCTGTAAGACTTGTGAAAATTATCAAAAGTTGGGATCTATTTCAAAACGTCACATAATACCTTTAAATACTATTATTGTCATTGAGATCTTTAACTGTTGGGATATAAATTTCATGGGTCTATTTCCTCCATCATTTGGTTTCTTG
>NW_011502036.1:23789-27164 GCF_000495115.2 Populus euphratica | reverse complement strand
GTTACTTGATTTCAATATAACAAATAATGAATGAAATGAAAAGGATGAGGATAATGATGGAAGGGAAAATGAGACTAATGCACAGGGATGAAAAGGAGAGGGGAAAAGAATAGAAGAAGACTGAGAGGGAGAATCTCCAAGAAAATATTAGAATATGTTAAATAATTAATTCCTCATGCATTCTATTGAAACAAAATGCAATATATATGACAATATTTCCATTCTTAATGTTCTAGAGTTTTTTTTCTCATAACACATGTGTCTTCTTTTAGCTAATTAACATTGAAATTGAAATGCATAACATTGGTTATAACTACATTACACAAAACACATTGTTTTGACTTATTGGTTTCTCTAACTTGAAAATCCCCCTAAAACCCACTTATCAGTTCCCTCCTTACAACAAATCATCCATGTTGAAACAACTCTAAGTACATGTCTTCAATAAGAATTATATAAGGGTATTCTAATATAATGCAAACCTATGAAAAATACCCACTAACCTAACAAATAAATTGCAATGCATAGTTTCTTTCGGGGATTGATGACTTAAAAAAATAGGTTAACTATAGCTTGATTTTTGTTTTCGTCAGTTTTATTCAAAGAGAAATATTAGCGAGATATAACAACGCATTACACCTAAATATATTGACAGAGAAACGCATTAGACCTAAATATGCAAGTCATTTTGGAGTTATTCAAGTTTTAGTGGATGGAACAAAACTAATGTACATGGAAAATCTTTTTCTATCTAAAGAAGATACTTGTTTCTAATTCTTCTTCTAAGTACAATATAACCCAAAGGGGTTATGATCTTTTTTACCATCCCCATTTTGTTTATCTGTGCATTTTTGTCTTTTTATTGTTTGTTACATTATATATTAATTATTTTCTTTATTCTTAAATCAATCAATGATAGTAAGGATCGATATTAGGCCCTGTTATTGGATGTTGTCTTGAAAATAATAGAATTAGTTAATACACAACTATATTTTCTTTTATATATGTATTTTTATACTTGTTTTTTTTTTGTGACATTATGTATTAATTGTTTCCTTTATCTACAAACCAATAAAGGATGGTAAGGTCAAATACAAAACCTATCCTTTAGATATTACCTAATAAATAATTGAATTAGTAATGCATGACGATGTTTTTTATGTTCAATTTCATATTTATTTAATGTATTATTTTTTCACTTATCCGTAAATCAATCTAAGACGATATGGTATAATATTAACCCTTATACTCTGGATGTTGTCTAGTAGATAATACAATTGGTTAATATATGATCTTTGTTATGCATAATTTTAAACTTCTTATCATTTGTGATGTTATGTATTAATTGTTTTGTTTATTTGCAAATCAATCTAGGATGGTAAGATTTGATATTAGGCCATGACCTATGCATTTAAGGGTGCCTCTAATAATACCGTTTTGATCTATTTCTTTAGCTATTTAGTCAACTATATCCTACTAGCAAGTTCACTTTCATAGTGACAATATCATATTTATTTATTTAAAATTTTCATATGTAATAAACATTTTAAAAAATATTAGTCTAAACCTTTACTTGTAATATAACTCTAATATATGGTTTATTAAATTTGAATTTTAAATACGTGCGGATGTTTGTTTAGTTGTTTTTAGACCAAGTTATAATATCCTCTTTCTATTGTGAGTAAATTTGAGCTATGCTGAATTGACCCAAATAGGCCCATCAAGAAAAATTGGTGGCCTTTTGGCTCGTTTCAATTATAATTGAATTAAACTAACTTGAAGTTGAGTTTATCATTTATTATCTTCTTGGATCCAATGTTAATATTTTAAAAGTAAGGATTAGACTTCATTCATAGGCATAGGTCTCAAATCACTTTCACAGGACATAATAGTTTTTTACCTTTAATAATAATCATGTCTATACTAGTTTTGATAGAATTTTTGCATGTAAACACAATAGGTTCATGTTATATGGAAAAAAAAACAAATTAGGTTGTGACTTATGTTTCTTTTTTACCCTTTTTACCTAATATTTTTTTAGGATATCCACACTAACAATATATACCAAATAGATGTTAAAATTAATTTTCTAAATAAGGAATTAGATGAAGAAATATTTGTGGAATAACTATAAGGATTCAAAGTAGCAAGACATGAAAGGAAAATTAAATATTTGTATGGTTTAAAACAAACACCAAAACTATCACGTGAGAAATTTGACTATGTAATGTTGTCAAATGGTTTTAATATTAAAGAATGTGATAAAAATATTTATGTGAAATACAAAATATAACATATGTCATTGTTTGTCTACATATGGATGATATATTTATATTTAATAGTAATATTAATATCATTAAGACTACTAAGAAAATGTTGGCCAATAGGTTTAATACAAATAATATTGGTATAACATATTTTATTTTAGGATTGAGAATTTATAAAATACATGATGGCTTATTATTATGTCAATTTTATTGTATTGAGAAGATTCTTGACAAATTTGACAAGAATAAGAATAATATAACCAAGACACTAATTTACACTATATGTAAATCAATGTCGATAGACAAAAAAACTAGTTTTATAATACTCAAGTAGAACATTTGTATATTATTGAAAGTCATATATATCTCTGAACTGCATTACACTAGACATAACATATGTAGTTAATAAACTAGTAGATATACAAACAATCCTAAAAAAGATCATTAAAATGCATAATAAGAGTTCCTAACTATCTATGATATATTATAAAATATGGACTAAATTACACAAAATATCTAGTTATATTTGAAGGGTATACTGATACTAATTTGATATTCAATACTAAAGACTCAAAATCTATAAGGATTTATCTTTATTATTAAATGAGCTGTCTTTTAAAAATCCTCTAAATAAACATATATAACTAAATCAACTATGGAGTTTAAGCTTGTAGCTTTAGACATAGCTAAAGAAGAAATAAAATGGGTTTAAAACTTTTTAAATGATATTCCTAGTTGCTCAAAACTTGTGCAAGCTATATGTATAAATTGAATAGCTAATATGTTATTTGTTAGGTGTAAGATAGGATGTACAATGGTAAGTCTCGACATATTTGTTAGAGACACAATATTTTAAGACAATTGCTCATAAATGAGTTTATTTTTGTTAACTATATAATGTAAAAAACTAACTTCATGAAACAATGTACAAAAGGTTTAATAAGAGAGAGAGTTGACACGACCAAAAGATTGATATCGTTACCCAAGTGCAAGAGTGTTAAAGTAATAAATAATTCAGTAAGACCGGGGTCGAACCACAGGGAGGTTAATTATATAAATTATAAACAACAACAACAACAACAATAGTAGTAGTAGTAGTAGTAATAAA
>NW_011502036.1:16542-22818 GCF_000495115.2 Populus euphratica | reverse complement strand
ATCTCTTTTCTATGTTTGACCATCTCTTTGTCCTTTCAATTTCAGTTCTTAAACTTATCAATCAATCTTTTCATTTATGTGATAGGCCTACATTTAAAATGAATATTTATCACAAATTAAAGGTATCTTGTATTATTAGACATGTTATTATAAAACATGTTTTAGTTACGGAGTTATTGATACTTCAAGTGCAAAATGATGATATAAAATCTTAACAAAAATACATTTTTAAATACTAATCAAAAGTCAATAAATCATCATGGAAACCTATCTTATTTGATTGAAGATCCTAAGATATAAGATTAAAGAAATAAATGAAAATATGTTAATTTAATAGAAGCACTTTTATGCATTTCTATAATGAATAGTGTTGCTTATAGCAGAAACTAGGATAAGTTAAGCTTAAAATGATTCTTATGGCTTGAGAAATCCAAGTGGGTATTACAGGATACTTTCAATAAATAAAAAATGCTACTTTATATAAGAATTGAAAATGCTAAATTTTCAATTGTACTAAAAAAAAACATAACGTGTTTGATGCCAAAAGAAACATAACCATGAGAACTTAAATTGTATAAAGAGAATTTGTGTGATCTCTATTACTGGGTGGATATAAAACATGTTTGATGCCAAAAGAATCCAATATTTTTCACTATGAAAGGTTCGAAGTCAAAATTGACCTAAATCAATGTAGAGACTTTTTCATTATCACTCCTTATTTTTTCTATATCTGATTTACAGTTTATTTTGATCAAATAATTTTTATTTATTTGAAGGATTGTTAGGCTAAATGATAAATTTTGTTTGTTTAAAAGTAGAGCTGTGTCATTATGAAACAGAAAGTTATGTTTATTAAAGTAAAAATAATTTTTTTAAAATAAAAAATGTTAAATTAACTTTCAATATTGTCTATATAGATAGACAATTCCAAAATGTTTTCAATTTTAGTAGAACTCTTTGCTATTAAAACATATTCTCTTAATTTTGTGATTGTTAAATCTTTTTATCTATTTTTTTCTTACATAAAGTATCTTTTACAAATTTAATTCATTATTTATTTTAGTTTGTGCTATCAAAAATAAAGGATCAAGTAAACTTGGACAAGCACTAGAGAGTATGCAATAAATTGTTTTAAGATCTAGATTTTTCTTTTATGTATTTATAGATCTTTATATATTAATTATAATTAAAATTGATCAGTGTTTCGCTGTAGCATGGAATACTGTTCACTATAAGTGAATTTATTATAGATTGCACTGTTTTGTACTATAACGCAAATGCTGTAGATTGTGAGTATTTTAACTATGGATTGCATTGTTAGTGGGGGCATGTAGGGAGGCTGTAGCCGCAGAATCTCAAGTGCTAGGCTAGAGGCGTGTCCAAGGAGGCTGTGAAAACCTGGTGCTTAGTAGCCAAGCCTAGGAACGGGGTAGGCCATGCCTGCTGAGGGCACCTCGAACTACAGCCACCCAACACTTGGTCTACCTAACCTTGAACGCTTAAGTTGCCAGCTTGTATGCTAGGCAGACCACTTGTACACTTGACGCTTAGGCTCCTATCTCAATGCTAGGCACATCCTTGCGCACACATAGCACTTGGGCTGCTTACCTTAAGGCTAACCCATGTCCGTGCCCCACTTGGAGACGCCTAGCGCTTGGGTCATGCCACTTGACCAAAGGGGAATGAGTGCGCGTCAGGATCCAATTATTATTGGGTCCTAAGATTCTAAATGTTATTATTTGTTTTAAAATTATTATTATTATTATTAAATTTCAAAGAAAATATGATTATTAATATTGAAACCATATTATTATTTATATTATAAAATTTTGTGTTATTTTTATAAGAATAAAAAGTGAGCCCACAACATAGTATTATTAAAAATATTCAACAATTCAAGGTATTAATATAAAAAATATTATAATTTGCATTGTAAATATTATTATTTTTCTTATAATACAAAGTATTCATATAAAATATATTATTAATTTTCTAATTATTCAAAGTATTCATACCAAAATTTATTATTTTTCTTAGAATTCAACATATTCATTTCAAAGATATTATTATTTCTGTTACAATATCATTATTTTTATAGAATTAAAAATTTTAATAGAAAAAAATTATTATTTGCATTCTAAATATTCTTGGAATTAAAAATAGTAATATTTATGCTAAGAATATTATTATTTTTAATATAATGAAAAGTATTAATATTAAAAATATTACCTTTGGTGTCATAAATATTAATATTTTTATAATAATTAATATTATTAAGAAAATAATTACTAAATTACAAAAAATTATTCTTAATATTAAGAAAACACTCATATATTTGATTTGAAAGGTAAAACCAAAAATTACTATTACTGTTATTATTATTATATTCTTTAATAAATTTAAAAGCATTGTAATTATTATCGAAGAAAAATCACGTGAGGACATGTGGCACTTAGACTGATGCCTAGTGGTTGGGCAAACCCCCTGTGCCCATGTGGCATTTGAGCTTCTACCTGAAGCTCACACGTGGTGTTTGGGCTACCTAACTAGAGGCTAGGCACCCCCCAGTACATACATGGTACTTGGACTGTGCTGGGCATGTCCCTGCTCGTGCCCCACTTCAATCAAGCTACTGGACCCAAGAGAAATGAGTTTGGTATTAGGATCCAAGATCAATGAATCTAGTATAAGGACCCAATGTTATTGGGTTCTCCATCAAAATTCAAGGTTTTTAGGTCTAATGATTCTAAATATTATTATTTGTTTTAAAAATATTGTTATTTTTATTATAATTAATATTATTAATAAAATAATTAATAATTTCCAAGAAAATATTATTATTAATATTGAAAACATATTATTATTTATATTATAAATTTTTATGGTTCTTTTTATAAAAATAAAAAGTGAGCCCTCGACGTGGTATTATTAAAAACATTCAACAATTCGAGATATTAATATAAAAAAATATTATAATTTTCATTGTAAATATTATTATTTTTCTTAGAACACAAAGTTCACCTAAAACATATTATTATTTTTCTAATTATTCAAAGTATTCATATCAAAGTATTAATATTTTTCTTATAATTCAACATATTCAAATAAAAGATATTATTATTTGAGTTATAATATTATTATTTTTATATGAATTTAAATTTTTAATACATAAAACATTATTATTTGCATTCTAAATATTCTTGGAATTAAAAATAGTATTAATCAAAAGTATTAATATTAAAAATATTATCTTTTTTGTTATAAATATTATTAATAAAATAATTACTTAATTAGAAAAAAATTATTTTTAATATTAGAAAACACTCATAATTTGATTTGAAAGATAAAAAAAAAATTATAATTATAATTATTACTATTATTAATTTTTTTAACAAAATTATTATTATTATTGAAGAAAAAATTATTATTATTATGTTGGGCATACCCCAGTTTAAAGAGGTGTTTGGGTATGCCAAGATTTAACTAGTTTTGAACTCTATATTTTATAAAACTCAAAATAATTTTAGATCATTAGTTATACAGGATTTAAATAGACTTGAATCTTGTACGTATAGGATCTAAATAGCATTAGATTTTACCAGTATTAAAACCCAACCTTTTAAAAACAATAGAAGATAAATCTATAGTGTAACACGAATAATCTAATTAGTTTATATAGAAATCAGGTCAAGACGGCAAAAGGAACAACATTAATTAAATAAATGTGTCATCATTCTTTCGTTTACATTGCGTCCTCTTATTTTATCATTAATTTTCATCTTTTGTTGTTTATAACTATGGTCTTTGGTTTTTATCAAATTACACGAATCAAAATGCAGTGCTCGGAACAACCTTGAGACACATGGGCCATACTATTATATACCTAAACGATACCATAGACATCTCAGTCACATGGACAACCTTAACATTTTCCTCCTTGTAATTAGGAAGATAATATATATATTTGCAAGCTTTCACCAAGATCTAGTTCCATGGTCAAAATTTGTGCACATGAAGACTTCTAGAAATATATTCATTTGAATTCTGTGTGCAAAATAATGAATATTCATTAATTCAATTCAATATCAAAACATCACTAAACGAAGAAAAGGAGTACAATAGAATTGTTGTTCAGTGGACTTTCGATTCCCCACGCAATTAAATAATTTATTATTTTATACTAGTAGTTTTCACTCTAGTAAACTCTCACGAAATCTAAAATCGAAAAAATCTCTTGTACGACAAAAAATGGAGACAGAATTTCTTTTTTAATATATATTGTCCTGATTTTATACTTGAACCCTTTTCAATTCGTAAACTGAATAGGGGTATCAAATAATTATGCCATTTAAAAGTAATGCTAATGGTCGCTAATGAGCATTGGTATTCAATAAAGGCTTAGAGATCAATAATATATACAAATAATTAAATCATTTAATAAAAAATGCTACCTTTTTAAAAAAAATTAGTCCCCCCCCCCCTCCTCCCCGACCTATCATGACCGCTTATCTCAACATGTGATGCATTATATATAAAGTTAAAAGGCGTAAGAAATTATTATTTATTCATACTTATTATACTATGAATTGAATTACAATAATAATTTATAATATATTATTTTTTTTTACTTTTTTTTCCCACTGATTGTGTATTACTTTTCTCAATTTTGTATATTATTTTTTTTATTTTTTTATCTTTTTATTTTTTTTACTTTTTTTTTCCACTGATTGTGTATTACTTTTCCCAATTTTTTCTATAGTACTTTCTTCTTCTTCTTTTTTGTTTTTTATATTTTTTAAAATTATATTTGTTAATTGTATTTTTTTAATATTAAGCCAGTTGAAAATTTCAGTTTGTAATTTTTTTCTTCAAAATACTATATATTGCTACGGTATTTTACCACATGATTTGTTTATTTGATTTTTTTATTTGAAAATTTCAGTTTGTAATTTTTTTCTTCAAAATACTATATATTGCTATGGTATTTTATCACATGGTTTGTTTATTTGATTTTTTTATTTTTTAAAATTATATTTGTTAATTGTATTTTTTTAATATTAAGCCAGTTGAAAATTTCAGTTTGTAATTTTTTTCTTCAAAATACTATATATTGCTATGGTATTTTATCACATGGTTTGTTTATTTGATTTTTTTATTTTTTTAAAATTATATTTGTTAATTATATTTTTTAATATTAAGCTGAATGAGAATTTAGTTTTGTAATTTTTTCATTAAAATATTATTGATTGTTATAGTGTTTATTGACATTATTTTTATAATTTTCTCTAAAATTATCTTTTTTATTTTATTTTTTAATATTGAGCTAGTTAAAAATTACAGTTACAGTACGTGAGGAGAACAATATAGCTTTCCTCAGAAATTATTGTGGATTGATATAATATTTTTTTTCCACATGATTTTTTTATTTTTATGATTTTTCTAAAATTATCTTTATCAATTTTATTTTTTAAATATTAAAATAATTAAGAATTACAATTACAATTAAATATAAGTAAGGCTAAATTATGTGGAGAAAACACTGTAATTTTCCTCACAAAACACTATGAATTGATATAGTTTTTCCTCACATGGTTTTTTTCCAGTTTCTTTTATATTTTCTTTTTTTGAAATATTTTTTTCAAAATTATATTTATCAATTTTTTTTTAATATTGAGCTGGTTAGAATTTAACTTTTTAATAGAGCTTAATCATGTGGGAAAAGCACTATAGCTTTCCTTACAAAATAATATAGATTGCTACAATGTCTCTTCACATGTTTTTTTTTCTTATGTTTTTTTTTAATTATCTTTGTTAATTTTTTTTTTAATATTGAGCTGGTTGAGAATTACAATTATAAGTCGTTACAAGAAAGGCTAAATCATGTAGGGAAGCACTGTAGCTTTCATCACAAAATACTGTAAATTGCTATACTATTTACAATATGGTTTTCCCTCCTTTCCCCCCCTTTTTTTTATTTTTTTTCTAAAATTATTTTTGTTAACTTTTTTTTAATATTGAGCTGATTGAGAATTTAACTTTATAATTTTTTTCTTTAAACAAGGTAAATTGTTGTAGTGTTTTTTCACATTATTTTTTTTATTTTTTTTCAAAATTATCTATTAATTTCTTGTAATATTGAGTTGGTTAAGAATTATAATTATAATAAAACTAAATCATATGAGGAATGACATGACTAAAAGATTGATGTCTTCTCCCAAGTGCAGGAGTGTCGAAGTAATAAATAACCCGGCAAGACCGGGGTCGAACCACAAGGAG
>NW_011502036.1:14012-15461 GCF_000495115.2 Populus euphratica | reverse complement strand
TTGCAATTTAAGTTCTTAAAGTCATCAATCAATATTTTCATTTATGTGATAGGCCTGCATTTAAAATAAAAATTTACCATAAATTAAAGATATCTTATATTATTAGATATATTATTATAAAACATGCTTTAGTTAAGGAGTTATTGACACTTCAAGTGCAAAATGATGATATAAAACCATGATAAAAATACACTTTTAAGTACTAATCAAGGAAAGCATTGTTATTTTCCTCATAAAATATTATGGATTGCTATAGTTTTTTTTAAATGATTTTTTCTAAAATTATCTTTGTCGAGTTTACTACAGAAAGCAATGTAGTTTTCTTTATAAAATATTGTTAATTGCTATAACATTTTTCCTCATGGGTTTTTTTCCTTTCGAAATTATCTTTATCTATTTTTTTTATTAATAATAAATTGATAGAGAATTTAGCTTTGTAATTTTTTTTATTATCAAAAAAGCTAAGTTATATGGTGAAAACATTGTATCTTTTCTTACAAAACACTATGGATTGCTACAAATCATTTTTTTCAGTCTCTAAGTTTTTTTATCGCCAACACAAATTTTTTTTGTTGTGAAATATTCGTTCTATCATATCTTTAGTTTTTATTACTTATCTAACACTGATTCACAATTATAACACTATTAAGTATATTTGTTTTATAAACCCAAGACAACGCGGGGGCATGTCATCTCGTATAGTACCAAATAATGTTGATAGTGTCATTAAACTTGGTTCAGCAGGTCATCCTTGAAATCTTCTAACACAATTTCTTGCATAGCCTAAGTTTTAAATTAAATTGCTTAAGAGTTTTCTCAACGTGACCTAGTTAACTTTACATGTTCAAAGACAACTTAGATGACCAATTAAAACATGCTTTGGCTTTTAAAAAATTTAAGATATATATTTTTTTAATATAAAGACAATAACATATTAAATTGATAAGTGTTTCATGACTTAACCCCCTTTCTCTCTTTCTTTATATTTTTGTAATGTTTAAGTTTTGCATTCATTAATATCTTGTTTATGCTTTTCATTTCCTTTTCTTTACTTAGTTAACTTCTACGTTCTTATCTTTTTTATTTATGTTTTCCTCTTTCATTATATTTAGTTAAGTTTATTATGTCAAGATAAAAAGGGTATATTAATGGTGTAAGAATAAGTATAATATAAACTTAACATGGACTTTAATGTTTGATACTAACATGTTTTGTATTTGTTATCTTATTCACTTTTAATACTCAACTTGTTAAATGATTAATCATGATTTATGTTGTATAACACTTGGTACAACAAATACTTGATATTTTCATAGCCTAATCATATGGTATAACTTACACCTATGCTATGAAAGAAACTTGATTTGTTGTTAATATAAGTTATAATTATGAATACCTGGCAACATTTACAAGTAAATTATGAATACCTGACAACATTTACAAGTAATT
>NW_011502036.1:0-13783 GCF_000495115.2 Populus euphratica | reverse complement strand
GTTGTTGTTGTTGTTATTGTTGTTGTTGTTGTTGTTGTTGCTGCTTATACTTTATACAGTTAACCTCCCTATGATTCAATCTTGGTCTTGCCGAATTATTTATTACTTTGACACTTCTACACTTGAGAAAAGACATCAATCTTTTGGTCGTGTCAAGGGTTAAATTATATAGTCCAGAAACCAAGGAGTATGCTATAAAAGTCATAAGAATTAAAATGTTTCAATCAATATTTATAAGGATGCAATTGCAAAAATTAAGAAGTTTTCAGATTAATTGAGGTTATCGATACTGAAATGAAAAGTACAAGGGAAAAGTAGAAAATTCAAAAACCCTAATTAAAAATGCTAATTTTTAGGGTTTAGTAAGAGACATTGTGTCATTTAAAATTTAATGTAGAAATCAGGAGACGCCTTATTTGGTCACTATTATTCTTCTTATTCTTCACCTGAAAAGTTGATCGAGAAGCTATCTTTAGACAAATGAATAAGTCATCTCCAACTACCCTAAGAAATATAATTGGCACTAAACGGCTGAGAAACACTTCACCTATAAATTTTAGCCATCTACATCAAACTCTTATACTTTATTTGGCTTGATGAAATTAACATCTCCCTTACGAGCCTCTTCTACATTGACAAATCCAAACTGATTGAAGACCAATCTTTCAATCAATGAATATGGAGTTACAGACCTCCAAATTAAGTGTGGTTTATTTTCAATGATAAATTTACATTTGCTTTACATGATTCAGTTCCATTAATGGAATGTCAACATCCCAAATTCTATAATGGTTTCAATAAAATACTCTACCAATTAGCCTTGACTAAAGAAGAAAAACACCTATAAAAATTTAGTTTTTGAAGCTGCCTTCTTTGGTTAGGATCCACTAAAAAATAAAAGAAAACACCATAACCATTGAGAATATATGGTAGAAGATAAGAGGGTGTTTCTAAGGAGAAAAAGAAGTTTTAGAAGTAATTAGGGAGGGGAAAAAGAAAAGGAAGTTTTATAGCAATTAAAAGGGGCAGAAAGGAAAAGAAGTTCTAGAAATAATTAAGAGAAAGATATCAGAAAAGTGGTGTTTCAAGGGGGGATAAAAAAGAAAAATGAAGAACTTGCGAATCAAAGATTATGAGTTAGAAATACCAAATATCTAAAGATAAAGAAAGACAAGAAATTTCAAACAAAATGACATCATCAATTGAAAAAGATATACCTTGAACTTTGATAAAATGATGTAACTCAAGGAGAACATCTCTCCTGTAGTCATTGTTGATTTTGATTGTTTAGTGTTTATTTGTGATGATTATCTATGAGTCTTAAATATAATGTGTGTTATTTTGGTAAAAAAGATTTAGTTGTAGATAAATTATATGCATCATTGTGAAAAGTAAGTTTAAGGTGCTTTGAATGCATGTTTGATGTTGTTATGATCGTTATTTATCATGTCATTTGATTGTTTAGATATCAATAATAATTTTTGGAAGCTTAGTTTAATTATTTAGATTTGATTTTGATTGTATGAGAGATATTAAAATTATGATTATCAATTATTTTTCTAGATATTTTGTTTGGTTTTAGCAAGTTATGTTCATATTTGATTTAAATGAAAATATATTTTGTTCAATGCAATAATGTTAGAGTTGGAAAAATATATATTTGAAGTTTTGTTGAAGTTGATTTAATTGGATGCATTTTTTTCTTTTTTGTTTGTTTTCTCAAGTTTTTTTTATGGTTTAACCAAGTTGTAATAAACATGTTTAAGTTGTGCTTGTAAGGTTTAGGTCACCATTCTAGATTTTTAGTTATTTTTTAGTTTGGTTAGTGTTTTGAATTTTTTGCTAGTTTTCTAGGTTTTTATTTTGATGTTTCATAAGACATTTTTTTATTTATCATAAATTGCTTTCTTGACCTTTCTTATGAGCTTAGATTGAAACCTACACCTATATATTATTATTCTCTATTATTTATTTATTCATTGAAAACCTAGTTGGATCAATCCATCCTAACAAACTTTAAATACTTGGAATTAAATTTAGGACTATCAAGATTAATTTATGCATTTTATAGCCTATTATATATATTTGATGCCTCGAAACATTAATCTTCCATGTTCTATAAATTTTTATTTAGGAATTAAATTTAGGACTATCAAGATTAATTCATGCATTTTATAACCTATTATATATATTTGATGCCTCAAAACATTAATCTTCCATGTTCTATAATTTTTTATTTACTATTTAATATAATCCGATCTAAAACTCCAATTTTGTTTCTAGGTTTATATTGGTGTTCTTTGTGTTTTTAGTAAAATTCAACTAAAATTTTTGTTTGATCTTTTTTGTTTTTTCTTTTAGGGTGGATAATGTTCTTGGGCCTTGAGCTAGGCAAGGAATCCAATCCATGTGATTGGGCCGAGCCTTATAAGCCTTAAGGAAACATTTAGCAAAAAAAACTTTTGCAATATGAAAAAAAAAATGATTTTAGATTTTAAAGTGTGTTTGACAACATTTAAGGTAAATTTCTAACTTATGTTTTTCAGTAAAGAGTGTTTTGGTAAACATATCTTAGTGTCTTTTTGCAGCTTTATACTTTTATTTTTGTGTTTTGCCAAAACACAGCTAGCCTTATTCAAATTCATATTAAATCTCATATTTTTAAAGGATTATTTTTCAATTAAATTTTGTTTTCTCATATCTCATATTTAATATTTGAGATTATGAAGTTATACGAAAAATTCTTTTTCTGACATTAAATAATCCTATTTAAAAAAAACACAATTTTTTTTACTCCATATAAAAAATAAATTTATGTTTTGAAAAAAATAAAAAAATAGTTTTTTTATATTTTGCATACATCACGAGTTTAATAACAAGTTTATTAAAACCATGGGAACTTAGTCTAATTTTCAAACCAATTTGCTTATTTTTAAAACCTAGGATTATGAACTTATACATAAGATATATTTTTAATATTAAAAAAACAAAAATTAAAAAAAATATTTTTGTTATAGAATGGTTGAGCTTTACCTGTAAAGGCATGTCCACTTTTCTAGTTGGGCCTACTTTAACCAATAAACATACCAATGATTAGAAAAAAGCACAACAATGCCTTTGTAATATTTAGATAAATAAACAATGTAGTTTACCTTAAGTTAGATACACTATGGGTGATATTATTCTCTTTATAAACATTCAGTCATTTTATCCATACTTTGAAGATCAATTAGGGTTTTTAATTATCAAAATACTAAGTGACGACGCTAAACCTTTTTAATTGATAAAGGACAAAAAATATTTGTTCTTTCCATATTGTTCAAAAGACATGATACAGGAGGATGATTATTGCAATACAGCATACATGTAACAAAATAAAAACTTAATGTTAAATAATAAATTTAAAAAAAAAGGAAAAAAGGTAGATCAAGTGCTCAAACTTGGGTGGCCTAACATGTATGGCCTTTATAAAAACCTAGATGTGCGGCCTTGCTTGTGCCTTTTTTTTCCTCGAATTAAATAGAAGATGTGTCATCCACTTATTTTTTGTTTTTTAAAAAATAGAAATAGACAATGCATCTCTCTAGTTCATCTCTCCCTGGTCTAATTGGCTAGAAAGTCAAGTATTTGATTTACTAGAAAAAAAAAAACTTGTTTTCAACATTTTTTGCTTGAAAACACTTAAAAAATACCATAGCGCCTCTATAAATTTTTTTGTGGCACTAATTTAGCAAAAAGTTGGTTAAATAAAATGAAATATCAACTTCAATCAAAAACATTTTTTGAGCCTCAATCTACTTTTTCACTCAACATCAAGGATTACAACCACACCAATGAAGCTCTCCTTGCTTAATAAATACCATTAATACCAAGATCAACCATCTTTTTTAATAAAATACGATCAACTAATGCCTTTCTTTCTTCTTCTTTTTTAAGGAACTCTTCTTTCTCCTCTCTCAAATTGAGAAACAAATATGTGAACAAAATGAAGTTCTAAGTTAAAATGTAAAATCTTCATGCTAAAGAGTTAAAATCTTCAAATCCTAAAGTCTAATTTCTTAGTAAAGATGCTAGATGAATACTTAAAAAAAAAGGAAACTACTACTTTTTTTCCTTTGGCAATTTTGAAAACAATCAAATTAATATTTTTTTCAAAATAATCAGAACAATCATTATTTTTTTAAATTGAGTATCAACCCAATATAAAAAACATTATTGACACCACAATAACCCTGATGAAAACAAAAAATATTTTTTTTTATTAATCTCAATCCCAAATCAATATAACTTATAAGGATAAAATTAAAAAAAATAATACATCAATAAAACTACCAAGAAAAAAAATTAAAGCCCCAAGAAAAAAATGACAAACACCAAAGAATTAAAAACATAAAAGGGAATTCTTAATTTTTGTTTTGTAAATAAGAGAACTGATTTTTTCCTCCAAAATTAAGCAGATCCTAATGTCAATATTTATTTGACATTTGGATAACCTAATGAAAAGTAAATCAAAATAAACTATCAAGTCTAATTCTTAATCAATGCAATTTGTAATGATAAATTTGTTTTAAAAAAATTGACAACCAATGGAGAACATTGTTCCAATTTATAATGTTTTATGGAAAAAAATGTTTTTTCCCACATTTTTTAATAAATTAATTATACCGTTTATAGAAAAAAAACTTTATTTTATATAAAACAAACCTACAATTTATAAGAAAATAATAATTCTTATGGATACATGATAAATTAATATTAATATACATAAAATAAGTAAATATTTGTACTTATAACCATAGTTATCAAACCTAGCCTAGTCCTAGGTTTCATGGGTCAACCTAGAAAAATTAAAAAAATATTTAAAATTTTAATATTTCATATGAATTTTTTTTTTTTTAAATTCATATGAATATAAACTATATATGTTGTAAATAATAATGTTTAAATGAATATGTTTTTTAAATTATCCTTGACATGACCAACGAGTTGATGTCTTCTTCCAAGTATAGGAATGTCGAAGTAATAAATAATCCGACAAAATTGGGGTAGAACCACATAGAAGTAATAAATAATCCGACAAAACTGGGGTAGAATCACATAAAAGTTAATTGTACAAACTATAAATAAATAAATAAATAATAACAGAAAAGGAGTTGAAGATAGTTTTGAGATGTGATATTGATGTAATGATTAAACAAAAATAAAATAATTATCAAGGTTAGAGAAACTAATAATGGTATTTCAAATAAGTTTAGTATAAACTCTTTTTATTACTCAACTAGAAACTACACACAATGGAGATTCAATCAGATTATAAATTATTAACATGATTACATTAGTTATTTAATTTTATCATTTAACATTTGGTTTCATTTAATTTTTATATTAAATATAGTCCTCTTTATTTTCATTACTATTATTGATTTAATTTTATTCTTTAATATTTAATTTTATTTTTTAAATTTGATCACCTTTATTTTAATTGTTATTTTTTTTTGCTTTTAATATTTTTTTAATGATTTGTTTTCAATTTCATGTATCGGTATTTAATCGATTATGGATCTTGCTTTGTGATTTTTATTTTCCCTTCTATAGGGTTAATCCTAGTCTAATAATCTATCATGATTTTTGAAAATTAACCAAAATTGACTTTAGCCATTTTGTTTGTCATTTTTAAAATTATTATTTTTTCTCAATTTTATTTTTTGACAAAAGGTTGTTTAGAGATTGGGGTTTATGATTTTTTCACTTTCCTCTCTAAAGGATTATTGCAATATCATGTCCTAAGTCATAGGCTAAGTGAATTAAGTCAAGATTTTTTTTTCTCATTGCTTTTTTATATAGGTTTTTTTTAACAATTTCATCCACTAGGATTGAGTTGTATGATATTTAAGTTTTATTACTTTACTTAATTTACTTTTTATAAGGTTATCTCAATCTTACAACTATGTAATATATTTGGTGGATTAACTCGGGTGGATTCAAGTTGACTTTTTTTTTTAATTTTATCTTTTAATTTTTGATTTGTTAGAAATGAAGCTTAGTATTTTTTTTCATTTTGTTTTTTGTAAAGTTATCACATTCTCATTTGTTTTCTTTGTTATCGAATATTTGAAGGATATATTTTAATAGTATTAGCAATTTTTTTTTTTAAGTTGATCATTGCATAACTATTTTCAATTTATTTATTGTTATTGCTAATTTTTCAAAAGTATATTGTTAAATTAACTATATTTATTATTAAGTCAAGTTGAGTAAATGATTCAAATTTTAAATTTTTTTATTTTTTTAAATACAGTGTAGTTGCTTCAAAAAAAATTATATGTTAAGAAAAACATCATCTAACCGATAGCACAGTGCTTGACAATAATATAGTTAACAACACTACAACAAAATATTGCCAGATAAGCACGCTTGAAAAACCAGAATTCGTGCAATCACAGAAATGAGAGTTACTCCAGTACTCCTCACACATGGTCTAGAATAGGAACCCTTGTTATTTATATATATATATAATCAACGGATTCAACAATCACAGAAATGCATGTTTTGACTTGAATAGGCTAAAATACCAAATCTACCCTTGACACTGGCCTCCCCAGCCCTCATATTTTATGTATCCTATATATATATATATATATATATATATATATATATATATTATTTATGTGATGTCATATATTACTGAAAATTTGAGTCTATGAAAATAAACCTAAAGCTGTGATTTTAGGATCAAGTCCCTCATTTTACAAGTCGTGGATGGCAACTCAGGAACAAATGCGAAGACTATTTCTACCTTCTAAGATCTATGTGGGTCCAGTTTACCAGGTAGAGTCAATATTGAGACTTGACCTCAGCCCCTCAAGACTTTATTAAATATCGTTTGTTCACGTCCAAAATTAACTTCAAACTGCTATGATCATAATTTCCTCTGTATTGCAAAACCAGAGAGTAAAAGGGGCTGTAGATAATGGTAGAGAAGGCCATGAGCATGAACAACTGTCAAGGTCATATTAGCAGTACTAATTATAAAGATGATGGCGTTGAAGAAGCTCAACTTCCAGGGTTTCGATTTCACCCAACAGATGAAGAGCTTGTTGGGTTCTATCTTCGTCGAAAGGTGGACAAGAAGCCTCTCAATATCGAACTCATCAAACAAGTTGATATCTACAAATATGATCCATGGGATCTGCCAAGTATGTTGTCTCGTTCCAGCCTCTTAATTATATTTTACAAAACATATCTCTTTTTTATTAAAAAAATAAAAGAAATTAGGGTTTGAGAAAATAAACTAATAAGAACTTGATGCATGGATTAATTAATATAATGTATATTTTAAGTAATCATTTTATTATTTCTTAAGAATTTATAGTTTCATGAAGCTGCCTAGCAAGCTAACACACTTTTCTCAATCTAGCTAGCTAGGCTGCTTTCGAACTTGATTAGTTTCCTAGATGGCTGTGCCACTGGAACAGTTTGTTTAACTCGATTTTCTAGCTATAATTAATCAATCCATTTTAAGTCGTTTTCAAGTTCAACAAGTTCAAATTATGGTTATACATGTCATAAATATATCTTGATCTGAAAAGGTATACAGAATCAGTTGGGGTTTTCTAGCTTATCAATGGCAGAATATAAGAGCACACACGTAATTATATACATTTTTTTTTTTTAAAAAAAAGAAAGAACAAAACAAAAACGGTGAAACACACCTCTTTACGCCTTCCCTTAGCTTGCAGAAGAAAAAACTAAGAGACGATAATTTCAGTTCTTCCTCGAGAAAAAAATCGCTGGCAAAACGATGTTGTATAAACCACTTGTTATTGCATGCCATCTTCTCATTCATTTTGCTGCAAATGTTTCTCTCATTTCACTGGTATATATTCATGTAGAGCCAAGCAGTGTGGGAGAAAATGAAGGATACTTCTTTTGCAAAAGAGGAAGAAAGTATAGGAATAGCATAAGACCTAATAGGGTGACAGGGTCTGGATTTTGGAAAGCAACTGGCATTGACAAGCCGGTATATTCACTAGGAGGAGAAGGCCGTGACTGCATTGGACTCAAGAAAACACTTGTTTACTATCGCGGAAATGCAGGAAAAGGCACCAAAACCGATTGGATGATGCACGAGTTTCGCCTTCCGGCCAGTGATAACAACACCAGCTCCACTGCCATTGCCAAAGCTGAAATATCTCCCCAAGAAGCTGTAAGAACATAAACTAACAACCATGAGTTATACATGCTAGAGTGTTTAATTAAGTCTTTTTATTAAATTCTCTTGCTAATTCGTGTTCTTCGCTAAATCAGTAATTACTAATGATATTAATTATTTTACCAATGTATCATCTCTTACAGCACATTAGGGGGGGTGGGAACTCTTAGTATATCTAGTATTCCTATGCTTGTGTTAGATTGTGATACTCCTATGTTCCTTTCTATTATACATGTTCTATTAGGTTACGTAAATTTAAACTACCAAATTTCAAATTAATTAATAAATATGTTTAAGTGCATGAAAGAAATAACAAATTAACTATTTATTATTAGTTTTCTCTTAGCTAATCTCGGTCATTAGATTCAAATACTGCTGGATTTCTTTTCCGTTAACCGATCGAATTTAGTTCAATCATCCCACCCTGGCACTGCACATAGTATTGTTATTGCCTTCCTCCTGAAATAATGTTTTTCTGTAAGGAAAGAATACTCTTTTTGCAGTACCGAGCATGTTTCTAGCTAGTTATATAGTTTGTTCATCTTGTGTTCACATGCATGATGAATAGATTAAATCGCCTATCGCTTTAATTTCAAACGACGGTCCATATATATCATTTTTATCATGGGATCGATAATAGAGTTCATGGTAATTGGGTTCTGATTCTGTTTTTGCTTTTGCAATTCTTTTGTTGATTGTTGACAGGAAGTATGGACACTCTGTAGGATTTTCAAAAGGAATGTGTCATACAGAAAATACACACCGGATTGGAGGCAATTATCAACCAAATGTCAACAACCACCAATTGACACGAGCTCCAAGATATGCAGTCCAGTCGATTCTAATTACAAACAAGAAAGCTACGTCAGTTTTGGCGCTCCACTCAATCAACATTACGATAATAAGCCTACTGCTGGTAGTCACGCCATCGAAAGGAAACCACTGCATTTGGACCAGTTGAGCCACATAGCTCAGCCACCATCTATGGCTTCATCCTCAAACATGTCCAGCCCGTATATGCATGAGATTTTTACACATGGGGACTGGGATGAGCTTAGATCAGTTGTGGAGTGTGCTTTTGATCCTTTTCTTATGTGAATATTCGTGTAGTTATAATAATGATAGGTATAGGGACTAAAACAAGCTAGTTAATTGGTTTTGTTATATATATACATGGCACTGAAAGACATTAATATTATGTTTACCATGAACTTAACTTCTTTTGTTTTGAAGGGTTTTGCTTTTCTGTTTCTTTCCTGGATGTTGAATGGAAATTTAGTTGGTTTTGAGATTCTTGAGATTGTTTTTCTTTTTTGGAATTTTCATATATAGTTTATTGATGAGATCAATTCTCCTTTCATTACACTAGCTATTTGGATGATCCATTACACCTTAAATTACAGTAAGAGATTTCATATCCCTGCACTAGCTACATGGTTGGTTCTTTGAAAAAGAATTATCCCATACCTTAAAACCTTTTTCCATAAAATTGATGTACATTTTGATATTCAAGTTTGAATATTATAGTATCTGAAAACATACTTAGTGTCTGAGTAGGTCGTAGGATCGATAACATCAATCTTGTATTTTGAATTACCTCAACCCAAGCATATAAATATTACATAAAAAAATGGGTTATAAATCAAGGAGTTTTTTGTTTTAAATAAAATAAAGATTTGTATTAACTTATGTATATCATAATTAATTATATAAGTTTTAAAATTAATAATCAAATTTTAGTAATCTTAAAATTTATAGAATTCAAATTTATAATTTTTAAAAAGTAAATAAATTTAATTAATTAAACTATATTCAATATAGATAGATTTTTCATACTATTCACCGATGGTTGAAATTAGTAATCGATCCTCTCTTTCCTTTGAACGCTTCGAATACAAGTGTAAAAGTATTTGGAAGATGAAAGTGGTTTTTGTTAGTTTAAGAACCTCCTCGACGATTCGTAGTTATGACAACGAACTTTATGACTAGAGCTATCTAGTACAGGTGTCATATTAATTGCTCAATGAACTACATGGCAGCTGGTTGCATTTTCTGAATATGCAGGACGATTGACCATGAAATCTGTGAAGCGATTACTTTGGCCATATGGTAGGTTTGCTTGGAAAATGCTAGAAAGAAAAAGAAAAAGAACGAGGAGAAAAATAAAAGGAAAAGCTCTACTTCCAGGGGATGACTAGACTTGCAAGGAGACATCTAAAATGCAGCATTCTTAGCATATATATATATATATATATATATATATATATATATTGAAGGGTTGAAATTTAAAAGAAATATCCAGAAAATAATTGAAATTGATTAAATAATTGAAAACTTAAAAGCCAATGACAAAATTGTAAAATGTGCAAACATATTAGGATATAAAAAATACATTCAGAGATGAAATTGTGAAGAAATATTAAGAAAATTATTGAAATTGGATATATAATTAAAAATTAAAAAGCTAAGGACCAAATTAAAAAAACAAAGAAATTTAAGGACCATTTTAATGCAGATGCTATTGAAAATAATTTAGTTGAAATTGATTAAAAGTTAAAAATTCAAAGAAATTCAAAAATCCATCCAATTTAAGGAACTTATCTTTAAACATAAAAATTCTATTGAATCAAATAATGCATTGTTTGCAACATGATGCCATTTCACAACAAAAACAAAAGTCAAAGCACCAAAATGATATTGTTTTGATATATAATCAAAATAATGCTTCTTCTCCTATGCATGATAGCTTTGTAACTTTCTTTTATCTTGGTTTTGACTTAAATTTTTTTATTTTTTCTCTCTTCCAAAACTCCTGAAAATGCCAAACAATAAACCTTTCCCTTTCTTTACATGTGCACTATATTTGTAGTAAAAAATACATATTTTGACTCTTTAAAATTGATACAAAACTTATGTAAAAAAATAATCTAAACATAACCAAAATATAGAACCATTATAGAGAGTCGAGATTGACCTAAAAGAACTAACGGTCATTATTGTCGTATGTATGAGGTGTTGCGATGATCATACTTTGGATTGGGATAGTCAGGAATGATGTGGGTGGAAAAGATAAAAAATTCTTAAACAAACTAGGTTCTTCAACTTCAAGACCAAAAGTATTGATGCGCTGCGATTAGGGAAATGCTTACTTCATAGATGCTTCCCATTTTAGTTCACCTTTATTGTTGAAGAAGGAGCACCATTGGACATAACATTGGAATTGTCATGCCCTCAAGAATAATAGCCTAAAAGCATCATTCCCTAGGTGGAATAATCTAGATGAGATGTGAATATTTACTAGAATTGAGTATGGAAGTAATGGAGCAAGAGGCGTGTTGAGTTCGTGAAGGGTAATGTCATTAGCCATATTATCATTAGAACATCCTCAGAACAATAAGTGATCACGAATGCTTAGTGAAACACATATATTGTTAGAAAAGTTGTGATACGACTAAGAGATTGATGTCTTCTTCCAAGTATAGGAGTGTTAAAGTAATAAATAACTCGACATTACCGGAGTCAAACCATAGGAGGTTAATTATATAAATTATAAATAACAATAGCAACAACAACAATAATAATACTAATAACAACAATAACAATAATAATAAGTTAAAGAGGACTTTATGATTATAAGATTAATGTCAGGATTAAACAATGATAAAAAAAAATATCAAGGTTAGAGGATCCACTAACGGTATTTCAAATAAGTATAGTATAAACTCTTTTTATTACTCAACCAGAAACCACACACAAAGAAGGTTCCAATCAGATTATAAATTGTTAATATGATTACATTAGTCATCTTATTGGATTAATACTAATACTTGTAAATCTCGTCAGACATTCATGATTATAATTTTATGTTAATAACAAATCAAATTCCTTTTATAGCATAGATGTTGGTTATACCATACGGTATAGGCTATGAAAATGTTAAGTATTTGTTGTACCAAGTGTTATATGACATAAATCTAGATTAACCATTTAACAAACAAAGTATTAAGAGAGAAGAAGATAACAAATATAAAACATGTTAATATCAAATATTAAAGTCCATGTTGAGTTTACACTATACCTATTATTACACCATAGTGTAACCTTTTCACTCTGACATAATAAACTTAACTAAACATAATGAAAGAAGAGAAACATAAATAAACAAGATAAAAACATAAATAAGATATAAGTTAACTAAGTAAAGGAAAGGAAATGAAAAGTATCAACAAGAGATTAATGAAAGCAAGACTTAAGCATTATAAAAAAAATATAAAGAAAAAGAGTAAAAACATGATCTTAATCTGAAAACCAAGATGCCTAAATTTATGACGAATGCCTCTTTTTATAGGCCAAAATTGAGAACTATTGATTTGTTGACTAATTGTTAAGTGGGTCGCTAACTCTTGACTTGGTAATAATCCTTATCTTCTTGTCTAAACAAAACGTCATTGTTAACGTTAGAATTCAAATGGACTTGAATCATGAAAATTCTAGAAAATTATCTCAGATTTCTAACAAAAAAAAAAGTTAAGGTCATTTGGACTTCTAGAACTCAAGATATGGGCTAAACATTGGATAATGTCTAAGCTGTAGGATAAATTCAGACTTCTCCATTATCTTAACAACAAAATTGAGTCTTGACTTCCTATAAATGTTTTAGGCCTATATCTTAGCTTTCTAACCATATAGACCAAATTGAAATCCAAGATCTATAACTCTAGATATGACTCAATAACTTAATAGTGTTTCAGTTTAAACTAAACTAGCATCTCTTTTCTAAGCTTCACCCTCTATTTGTCTTCTCAGTTTCAGTAGTTGAACTCATCAACCAATCCTTTGATTTATATAACACGCCTACAATTAAGATGAATATTTATCATAAATTAAAGGTATATTAAAGTATCAGACTTGTTATTATAAAACATGATTTAGTTAAAGAGTTATTGATACTTTAAGTGCAAAATATTGATATAAAACCTTAATAAAAATATACTTTTAAGTGTTAATCACATGCCCCAACCAATTTATTACTAGTCCCTAGTAATCAAAATGTTAAAATAGAAAAACCAATTTGTATGTTCTGCAAAGTAAGGCATTCATCATTTAACTTACATAAATCTATTCAGATAAACAAACTCTCATTAAATTTATATATCTACTTAATACCTCTTTACCAAGATACTAATAAACCTTTTTTTTTGTACTCAATATATTAATACATAGTTATGAGGCTTTACTTGGGCAAAAACATAATTTTGTTCTAATGTTTAAGGTTAACTTTCTTGAGTTAACATTTTTTTTTTCTCTTTTTTTGAATATATATACATATAACACAATACATCTTTAACTCATGTAATGAGCTTTCAGTTAATGACTCCTAAACTAGTTGGTCTTAGGGTATTAAGTGTTGAAACACCCCTTCGAGCTTAATAACTCAAGTTGTAAATACTAATATGTAAATAGTTAAAATTTTTATTCTCATAAGCTTTTGTCCTCAACATATGTAACAAGTATTGAACCAATAGCTCCTAAGTCAGTTGACTTTAAAGTATTAGGCGTTAAAATACCCCT
>NW_011502028.1:26218-27259 GCF_000495115.2 Populus euphratica | reverse complement strand
CAATGACTTGTTACGAGATAACGTCACAACATTATAAATTTAACTACAATACTGATAAAAAAAAAGTTGATTGGAAAGAAAAACAAATCTATTTTTTCTACATAAATTTAAAATCTGAAATGCTTATCTGATTTTTGGAAAATATTATTTGTTTCATGAAATTTTTTAAATTTTTAATAATTGATTATTTTAGGAATTTTTTATTTCTTAAAATTTTTAAAATTTTCATTTTGTTGAAAAATATTAATATATTATGTTGTCTTGAGAATAATACTCCTTGTTAGGTATTATGGTGCAAGGTATCTTTTAAAAATTCTTTTTATTTGAAAATATATTAAAATAATATCATGCATTTATAATTTTAATGTTAGTGTTCGCTAAAATAAAAAAATAGTTAATTTTTAAAAAAATATTAATTATTTTTTTAAAAAATATTATTATCTTATATAGTTTTGAAACTAGTTTTATTTAGAGTTCGTGACTGCCTCTCCTAACAAGTATGATTTTTAGGAATGAACTTGTGCTCTTACTCTTACGAGGATACAGACACAAATTGTATATAACCCATAAAGATGGAGAAAGCATCACTGATTTGAATAGAATCTGTTTCCTATTGTCCAAATTGCTGACCTGAAGTATAACTGCTGACCTGAAGTATAACCGTGAGTGCTGAAGTTCTGGGCTGAGCCATTGCCATGATTGCCACAATATGAATTGTTGTGGTTGTTATGTCTCCAGCCCCTACGAAAACAACCTCGTCTGCTAGTATTGAAACTAGAGTGGTGTTGTATAAAGTGTCGGGTTGGTTGTTATTAATGTGTAGCAATCATTAATAAACAACAACATTCATTAACAAATATAGCAATCCTTTCAAAATATTAAAGTTTAACGGCTATCATTATTGAAAATGAGTTGGCCACAATTTTGGACAAAAAAGCAAGAGAAACTGCCATAGATACTTATAAATAGAGGCATATGTGAGAGAGCAAAATAAAAGAAAGTAAGAACAAAAAAAAAAAAAAAGAAAGAAAGGAAGGGCTG
>NW_011502028.1:19670-26204 GCF_000495115.2 Populus euphratica | reverse complement strand
AAGGAAGGGCTGCCACCAGCAGCCTTGCTGCCCTATGTAGCTGCTACTCTATGTAGCAATGAGAGATGAGAGTTGAGTGAATGTGATCCTTTTCTGTGTGTTATATTTTTTTTTATCTTTAATAATATTTATCTCTCCTGTGGATGTAGGTAATTTACCAAACCACATTAAATATTATATGTCAGCGTACTTGGTTTTCTATAAACAAATATTAATACATCACCGATCGGATTTCCCTATACAAAGAACGTAGTTTACTGCTACGTTGGAGTTGGTAACAAAGGTGCTGTTACTGCAAGTTGGAGAGCAACTTTGTGGAAAAATTGATGTGTAAAAACATTGCTACGAAAGTCAGTGTAAGAGATAGGATTAGCCTTAGTAGACAAGCTGGTGATAAGATTCTTAAAGTCACCGTGTAACCTCCAAAATACATACAAGTTGAATTCTACTAATAAGATCGGTTTGCTAGCTGCAGCAAATTTATCAGACAAGGTCTTTGCCTTCTACAAGTAAATGTTGACAAAATCATCATTTTAATGTAAATCTTAAAAGGAACCAAGTAAATGTTGACAAAATCATCATTCTAATGTAAATCTCAAAAGGAACCATGAAGTTGCATAATCGGCGAATCAAAAGCAGAGGCAAGAATTGTTTCTAGCATTCTCCAGATATCATGGAAAGTTACAATCCACAACCAAATACATAACTTTACCATGCCCAATTAATTCGCAAGGCTACCCTTGAACTATTCCGACAATGAGTGCAATACGAGGTGGTCTCTTGTGCATTTATTGTTATGGTCGGTTACAGAATTTCATCAACTACAATCTTAATAACTTCGGAATAAGACTTTTGTTCTTTGTACTCTCTCAAATTCATAATAATATTTGACAATTCCATCAATTTAATCTTTTGCTCTTTTGTATTTGTAGATCAAACAATTTCAAAATGGAAGTGTACAATTTCAACTCACTGATTTATAGATCTAACGAATTCAACATGGAAGTGATGGTACTCATCTATTCTTATAATAGATGCAGAATAATGCATTCCGCGTGAAAAGGTAAGGTTAAGTCCTGTGTATATATAACTATTAAATAATTAAAGAAAGATCCATATTAAAGTTAATACATTTAAAACAAGATAATTAACTTTAGTTTATTTTTAAAATATTTAATATCACTAACTAATTAAGAAATTGAATTTTGATAAAGTTTTATATATAAAGCAGAAATTATCTACTTAGTTAATTTCAAATACTTTAAATTATTTTAATCTTTTAAATAAAATAAATATCAGCATGATAGTGCAAAATAATCCTAAAACCCATGATCCAAAAGTTCAACTACTAATGCTAAAGTGAGATTGCAACATTTTGTTTTGTTTTTTTTTACTTCCACGTATAGTATTTGCGGCACCATAAACAATTGAAGCAATTTTACAACAAATTTGCATAAACTTTAATGGAGGTTGCATTTCTAAATTAATCTTTGGTGTAGATTTGCATCATACTATATATGGAAAGCAAGCATAAAAAAAAAACATGCATTTATTTTCACAAATGTAATTATTCAAAATAAAATATTAATATTTTCAATGATCCAATTATAATATAAAAAACATTTACTAGTCATTTAAAAACTTTCACCCAACCCTTAATTCTTAACAATAAAAACATGAATTTATTCACAGATGTAATTATGAAAACAAAGTCATTTACTAGTCATCCCTTATCCAATGATCCAATTCTTCGAATGCCTAGCCTCAAAGTTACAACAAGTCAGTCATGAATTTTGATGTATTTTCAATTTATATACACTTTTGCAATAATATCTACATGCTTACTTGATTGAATTGTTATTGTCTAGAGGTTCTCAATGGATAATAACATCTAGTTAACAGATACAATAAGTAAACTTAAAGCTTAAATACTTAATACATTATTAAAATTAATACATGCTAAGTTATGTTATCTTCATCATCTCATCATTAACGACCAAACTGATATGAAGAGTCAATACAATCATTTGGTGGATTTGATAACTTTGTATGATTAGCTCTATCATCATCTCCTGACATCTGATGTGGGGTGAGAAAAGGCTTAGGAGGCATTCGTAGGGATTCAACATCCGATTCAAGCATCTCTGCAGCTTTATGCATTGATGGACGATCAACAGGCTTCAACTGTATGCACCACAATGCCACAATAATCATCTTTTTTGTAGTTTTCTTCTCATGTTCTGTGGCATCTTCTTGTACTTCTATGTCTTTGCCTGCACTAACTTGGTCATGAGCCCATGAAGGAAAGTAAATTTGGCTTGAATGATTTGCCAATGCATTTAGGTTCTTCCTTCTTCCTACCATTTCCATCAATAACATCCCAAAACTATAGACATCTGCTTTGTAAGAGACACCTCCAATATTTTTATAAAATAGTTCAGGAGCCATGTATCCTATCGTTCCTCTAGCAGCAGTGAGGGGCACGGTGTTATTATTTGTTGGGTACAATTTGGCTAGTCCAAAATCTGAGATTTTCGGAACAAACTTATCATTAAGAAGAATGTTGTGAGGCTTGATATCAAAATGTAAGATTTGTATATCACAACCTTGATGTAGATATTCAATGCCACGAGCCACTCCAAGAGAAATCTCATATATTTTCTCACTCCTTGGGACGATACCTTGCTTAGAAAAAATATACTTTTCAAGAGACCCATTGGGCATGAACTCATATATAAGAGCACGCTTCGATCCCTCGACAGTGAAGCCTATAAGTTGCACAACATTAACATGGTGAATTCTTCCAATTGTGGCAACTTCGTGGATAAAATCTTGTCCATTGGCTTTTGAGTTGCCCAATAATTTAACTGCTGCAAAACGACCACTACGAAGCTTTCCCTTATACACTGAGCCAAAGCCTCCTTCACCCAACTTGTCTTTAAATCCGTTGGTTATCTTCTTAATCTCTGAGTAAGTGTACCTTATCGGCATGAGATCATTATCATGACTTTGCAAGAATTTTTCAATGTCTTCATACATGGATAAATGTCGTCTTCGCCATTTATAGATCAGTAAAGTTAGGAGACAGAGAAGCCCACATGGAAACAATAGCACATGATATATCACTGTACAGAGACATTACAAGAAAGGTCATAGGTTGAAACATATCAAAACATTTTACAAATACTTCATTGATTTTGGTGACAAATTTATATGTGATTAATTCTTCAATTTCAAAAACTTATCGTCATAGCTCTTAACACTCTAATAAATACCTCATGAAATTAAAAACAAAAAAATATCCATGCAAGTCTATGATACAAACAATAAAGGGAACTACAATAACTTTCAAAATACCTTTATTTATTTATTTATTTATGATAATCAATAGTATTATTAATACCATTCTAGCTATTTAGAAATGGCCGACATAAAAAAAATTGATATTTTTAAAAAATATAATCATTAACGGAAAGGAAAAATAGAAAAGTGTTATCCTAAAAAAAGTAGTAAATGCTCTCAAAATACTCATACTGTGTGCTTTATTATAATATTTTCCATCTAGTGCTTTAAAATCATTGTTAAAAATTGAAAACAAAAGTAGAAAGAATGTGAGATACATTAATTTGTTGCAAAAATAATATAAATTTAACCTAAAGTTAAAACTTGAAATAGTAGAACAATAATTGTTGCGTGCTGATATACATATATTTATTGTTTCACAATAAGATGATAAAAGCAAAGTAAAATACTTACCGATAAAAACAAGCATTTCAATGGAAAACGATATGAGAAAGATTGCTAAATTTGAAGGGTGTATCCGGTAATCACAATAATTATCTGCCAAATAAAAAATGAAAAATAAATAAATAAACAATGATGAGTGATATACCATTCATGTAGTTATTTGACTGTAAGGATAAAAAATCATGATTAAGAATCAATTCATTCAAATTAAAAGCATTATAAATTCATCCTGCTAGACATAAGAAGATTAGAAGCATTATAAATTCATATCTTATTTCATTTAGGTCTTTTAATTAGAGTGGAAGATTAAATTATTTTAAAAGGGTTTTATTTTATCAAAATTTAAGAGATTAGTGACCGCAGAAACATCTCGTACTATAGGTTGATATGTACGTGATTGAAACTTGGATTGAAAGAAAAAATATTTTTCAGGGTATTTTATTTATTTTATTAGAAAAATAAATATTAGTACATTTTTCAGTGTCTTTTATTTGTTTTATTAGGAAAAAAAATATCAGTAATCTTTCTGTAAAATGATATAATTACACAAAATAAATTAACTCACCCCCAATGGTTGGACAAAAGATAGCTGTAATCACCAAGAAAATATGAATCAGCGTGCAAACTCTTGATGATTATTTTTTTATATATAAAAAAAACTCATTGGCGAAGAAAATGCTTAAAGTAAATGTATCTTTTTGTAGAATTGAGCCAGTACATGTAAGACCGTAAAAGTCCTCACCTTCAAAATAAAGTTTAAACAGCTTCCCTACAATTTCAAGAAAAAAGAAAAGGTCAACTGAAGTGAAGAACATTTATTAAAATATAAAATAAACCCTTAGCGCATAAACGGAAACCAAGCCATATAGGAGCATCACATTAGATTATCATTATTGACTTTACTTTCAGAAGATTTCTAGTAACTTCAAAGATCACCATGTAGATTTAAACCCTTGACACATAAAATTTGAAAATATAGCAATAATTTGGTATGCATAATCATAATACAATACTTGAGGTAAGCTGATGATACATATGGAGAGAGAGAATACGTACCCAAATAGTTCTCTATGATATATGGTAAACAATAGTTGTTCTTCATGGTGGCTTCATCAAGGTTGCAGCGGTTCTTTATGCTATAATGACAACAGATAGAGAGCCACGAAAGCTCGAACCCATATACCAAAATATCATGGACATCTGTATACGTCATATTTCTCATATTTTCTGGCACAGGATAAATCAAATTTATACGGCACAAGTCAGGTACATCCTGGATGATGTCCTCACCAACCATGACATAGGAATGACCTTCCATATTGACACAGCTGGGAGAAGAAATACTGCTAGACGAAGAAGAATCATATGTAGTACCACTGCCATTTTTGCAAGAAGAAGCATCCATAATATAATCTGGAGGATTCAGCATTTGATTCTCGCAACATAAAAAAGTTAACACAGAACTGTCTGTCCAATTTATCTTATAATAATAAATGCCGTACTCAGAGCGGAGCCCTTCTTGTGTAAGAGATTGATGAGGGAGGGAGAAGCAATCATCCTTCTGAACAGCAGCATTCACAAGTCGAATTGTGAAGTCACTGTAATTGATTGCCTGGACATAATACTTTTCCATGTTCAAGTATAAAGTTGGACGAGAGTTGTTTTCACAAGCAAGTTCAAAATATTTGTTGCCACAGTTTTTGTGATCGGTATTTAATCGAAAAGGATAGCTAATATTATGGATATTGCCACAAGAAGAAGGAGGGCAGTAATTGCCGGTGTTCCTTGTGGCACTGGAAGTATGGTGCGAGGATAGGATCACTAGAAAAGGGAGGGCTGCATCTGCACCGAAGAGGTGCCTTAATACTCTACTGAACATTGAGAGAGAAACTTTCTTTGGGAAACCAAATAATGTGCTTTGTTACACTTTGCTCAAGAGATATAAATATATTATGAGGACAATGCTCGTCTACAGACTACGTATACCATCTTGGATCAAAACGAAAGGAAATCAATCAATAGCCACAAATTAAAGTCTTCTTGTTATTATCTTGGGCCCATTCTCATTAATTATATTTTTCAAATTTCTAAATGCGATGCCGACGAGCCCATTCAATATTTTTGAAATTTCCAAAATGAGGAGAGTGCCTTGAAGTTTCCAAGTCTGTAAGAGAAAAAAAAAAACGCAAGGAAAGAATGTGGTGCCATTCAATATTTAAATATAAATATAGTAGGAGTAAAGTGGAAATGCAAAACTGTATAAAAACCACGCCGTTTTGCAAAACTCTAAGTGAAAACCACTACGTTTCATTTTTATCTTTAGCCTTTGGAAATGAAAATTCACAATATATATATATATTCTTTTATTCAACATGAAAACTTAAAGGAGGAAATTAACAAACCTCCTCGATTATCAAATCAATTCCTTTGAATTACTCCTTATCAATATAGTATTTTATTTAAACTTTATTTGACCATCTAACACTAAAGAGGCCTAAAACAAATAAATTTAAAAATTTAAAACTAAAACTTTATTTCCAAATTTATTTATACGATAATTAAATAAACTTTTTAATTATATTGGCAAATCGTAATAATACTCCCATAAAGTTGGTCGGACGTTGATTTCACAAGCAAATTTATATTTTCATAATCAGCTTTTATTGCTTTTTCATTTTTAGAAACGCAATAAACCATGTCCCCGTTTTCAATCATTTTATTTAATCTTTATTATGGATATTACCACCAGAAGGAGGGCGGTAATTGTTGCAATTTCTATCGCTGCAA
>NW_011502028.1:12220-15015 GCF_000495115.2 Populus euphratica | reverse complement strand
CTTAACCTATTAGTTAGCCTTTTCAATCTATATGTGTTTTGTGTTCTTCATGATGAGTTGAAGGACTTGGTAATTAGTCTTGCAATCATATGTAGATATTCATGGCTATCTCCTTACTCATAAGTTCCTTCATAAAACCTTTTTTCAAATAGCTGATGCCAATCTTGCTCTTGTTAATGTCTCTTCTCCTAATCCTATGGATTGGTTTCTAGAAACTAGTGCAAATCAACACGTTATACTTCATCTTTCAACTATGACTAGGTTTGAATCTTATCTTGGTGATGATTATCATAACCCAATTTTTGATAATATAAAATTCAATAAAAAAAACAAAAAATTAAGGTTTGGATTAAGACAACACAAATGAGAAGCTTTGAGGGGTTAATCATGTTGGATTTATAACTTTGAAAGAAATTGAAAAAATTAACAAGTATGAGGTTTCAATTAAACTTTGATTAGGTTTAATTAATGATATCGAGAGTTTTTAAGTAATGATATCGGGAGTTTGATTAAATAATGAATACGTTTGAGGACTTAATTAATTTCAGACTTAGTTTAATTAATGAAATTAGGGACATAATTGAATAAATATTAAATTTCTGAGTTAATTAAGGATAAAATTACAAGTGATTAGGGTCTAGGGATCATTTTGTGAAAGACGTCGAAATTCTGTCTAGGGGCCTGATTAAAAACATGTTGAAACTTGGAGGACTAGATTGAAAAATTGCCGCCCAGATGAGAAACGACACCGTTTTTCATTTCTAGTCATCGTCTTCTTCCTCTAAGAACCAAAGAAACTCCGTGCAAAGAAAGAGAGGAAGAACATTAATTGCCACCACAATCAAATGAATAATCTCCATGATTTCTATTGTCATTTCTTAGATTATTCCCTTCAGTTAGCAGGTCTTTGAGAAGGGGAAGAAACCACCATTAACAGTCAGTAACTACGGGACTATTGGTGTCCCAATCTACCCAAAAACACGGGGTTTAAAGAGTATCCTCACATGGAGATAAACACTAGGGGAGATAAGGATTGAATCTCATATCCAGGTCACCGCAGGACTTATCCTCTGCCAAGGAAAGAAGAGGCGTACTGGGGAACAACCAGTTGGTTCTACCGCTATAAAAGGCCAATGAGTAGCCAGAAAAAAGGCAAGGAGAAAAGAAGCAGAAAACAGGGAAAAAAGCAGAGAAAATGAATAGAAGAGGAAATCAGAGGAGAGCACAGAGTAATTAAAAAAAACCCTACAAATAGAGACAAAAGAATAGAGGGGAAGAGACTAAAAGGAAGAGAAAGAGGATAATATTCTCCGGCCGATGCTCGGATCGATACCTTCTTCTTCGTCTTCATCTTCACCAGGTAAAACCATTCACCTCTGTTTCAAATGTAAATGTTGCAAGACAGTGCGAAGGTAATTAATTATGTTCTATTGTGCAGTGCACGCGTGCCTGCTGCCCAGCCAGGTCACTGGCTTGAGTCAGTGACTAGGTTGGGCTAGTTGGGCACAGCTCAATCTATATTTAAGATAAATTATATTATTTAATTATTTAATATATATTAAAATATTATCATGTTTTTTAATTATTGATTTATTTAAAATTAAAAAAAAATCCTATATAATAAGTAGATCTTTATTTTATTGAGTGAAACATAATCATTCTAATATCGATAAAAAAAAATTAACTCTTATTTAATATTAAAATGCATTTTACATATAAATTTGTAATTCCAGATATAAAAAGAAAATAAAATAATTTTTTTAGTATTTTTGAAATATTAAAATAATTCTGATAGTTTTAATAAATTGGTTATTAAAATTCAAAGTAAATATTAATATATTTATTTTTATTTTTTTGAATTTTTTTATATGAAAATATGATATAAAAATTTATTATAAACTTGAGAGATTTCACTGTATGTATAAAAATAAAATAGTTTTATTTTTTTTATATAATATTTTCAATATTTAAGAGAAAATCGAATATTTTTAATGTTAAATTTATATTTTTATAGTATAAAAATATAAATTAATATTAAAAAAATTAATAAAAAAATACACGAAATAACCACATATTGTTTTTAAAGGATTTTGAAATTTTTTCAGATTTTGTTTTAACCATATAGCATGTACTGGTGAGCTATTGGGTTGGTCGTTCTTCTTTTTGTCTGTGCTTTCTTTTTGTTATGCTTCTATTCTTACTCCTCTTTGTTTCTCTGTTTTCCTTCCCTTTTTTGTTCATTTTTTCCTCTTTTGTTTTTCTCCTTTCCTTTCCTTCCCATGTCCTCTCATGTTTTTCTTTCTTTTCTTCTCTCTTCTGTTTCAGCTTATTTCCTCTCCTTTTTCTTTGTTTTTCTTTTTGTTCTCTCTCCTAATTTTTTTTAATTAAAGCTAAAATTAACTTAAAAATCAATTTTTAATGTGAATCATCTATTTCTTCACTATCATATATGAACCCCGGAAGCTTTGACAACGTACATTTCATGAAATGTTCTGCATTATGTTGGAGCATGCCAAAATCTATAGATCCACTTGTTTTGAAGTGGACTTTACTTGTTGAAGACAGGTTCAAATGAAGAGCATTCCAATGTTATCCTAAGGTATTTTATGGGCAAATTGGAACGACAGTCACAAATTGATTTTCGAGGATAGGATGCCAAATTGGGATACAATGTTTGAGCTCGTTTTTCATCGATTTTAATTTCTTCTATATGGGAATGACTTATTTAGAGGCTCTAATGGTATTTTGAAATGGTCAAACAAGTGATGATCGAGTGTTCTTCACTTTCATTTTTT
>NW_011502028.1:0-7078 GCF_000495115.2 Populus euphratica | reverse complement strand
TTGACAGAAAATGACGGTTGACTCGAGAAAATATATTTTAAACTCTTTTTTTTCTTTTTTTTATTTATTATATTTTTTTTGTCATGAATAATAAGATAAAATAACATTCCTAAAAAATTTTAGTGAATCCAAAATTGGGTTACAACAAACCATGTGAATTTTTAAATTAAAAATTTAGATAATTCAAATAAAAATTCTAATGGCTAGAAATAATATAAAATTATTCTTTGTAACTCATCTAACAATTTAAATTTTTAAATAAAAAATGATACTTTGACACTAATGATTTAATTGAAGGTAAAAAAATATATCTTTTCATTCAAAATTATAATTTTTTATTCATGGAATTCTTTTTTTAAACAAAATTATATTTTCTAAAAGCATGATGTTTTAAAGAAAAACTTACCAAAAATAAAAAGTATGTGCCTGCCACTATAAAAACTGATTGTTTGCTACTAATTCATGCATGACTTTCAGAAATCTAATCGATGAAACCTTTGAAATAATTTTATATAATCTGTTTGCCACTCTAACTGGCCTTCAATTTGACCTCCACTTTAATTTGGGAATTAAAGTGATATATGCAATTATTGATCTAGCCGGTTAGAATGAAACGATCTATATGCTTACTTGATTGAATTATTTTTATTGAGAGGTTGTTAATGGATATTTAGTTAATGGGCAAAATGGATAAACTCAAAGCTTAAATAATAATTAATACATTATCAAAATAAATAACCAGTAAGCTATATCATTTACATCATTAACGACCAAACTGATATAAAGAGTCAATACAATCATTTGTTAGATCTGATAACTTTGCATGATTAGCTCTATCATCATCTCCCAACATCTGATGTGGGGTGAGAAAAGGCTTAGGAGGCATTTGTAGGGATTCACCATCCGATTCAAGCATCTCTACAACTTTATGCATTGAGGGACGATCAACAGGTTTCAATTGTATACACCATAATGCCACAATAATCATCTTTTTTGTTGTTTTCTTTTCATGTTCCATGGCATCTTCTTGTACTTCTATATCCTTTCCTTCACTAACTTGGTTATAAACCCATGATGGGAAGTAAATTTGGCTTGAATGATTTGCCAATGCATTCAAGTTCTTTCTTCTTCCTACCATTTCCATCAATAACATCCCGTAACTATAAACATCAGCTTTGTAAGAGACACCTCCAATATTCTTATAACATAGTTCAGGAGCCATGTATCCCATTGTTCCTCTAGCAGCAGTGAGGGACACAACACAATGTTATTATTTGCTGGGTACAATTTGGCTAGTCCAAAATCTGAAATTTTCGGAACAAACTTGTCATTAAGAAGAATGTTGTGAGGCTTGATATCAAAATGTAAGATTTGCATATCACAACCTTGATGTAGATATTCAATGCCACGAGCTATTCCAAGAGAAATCTCATACATTTTCTCATTGCTTAGTGGGATGCTACCCTCTCTGGAAAAAATATACTTTTCAAGAGACCCATTAGGCATGAATTCGTATATAAGAGCACGTTTTGATCCCTCAACAGTGAAGCCTATAAGTTGCACGACATTGACATGGTGAATTCTTCCAATTGTGGCAACTTCATTGATAAAATCTTGTCCATTAGCTTTTGACTTGCCCAATAATTTAACTGCTGCAAAACGACCACTACGAAGCTTTCCCTTGTACACTGAGCCAAAGCCTCCTTCACCCAACTTGTCTTTAAATCCGTTGGTTATCTTTTTAATTTCCGAGTAAGTGTACCTTATCGGCATGAGATCATTATCATGACTTTGCAAGAATTTTTCAATGTCTTCGTACATGGATAAATGTCGTCTTCTCCATTTATAGATCAGTAAAGTTACGAGAAATGGAAGCCCACATGCGAACAACAACACATGATATATCACTATATAGAGACATTACAAAAATAGTTAACATTTGAAACATATCAAAACATTTTACAAATACTTCATTGATTTTAATAACGAGTATATGCATGTGAGCTATGGAGGAATTTTTCATTCTAAGTCTTTATTTTCAAAAACTTATCGTCATGGCTCTCAAAACTCTAATAAATACCTCATGAAATTGAAAACAAAACTATATTATCCATGCAAGTCTTATTAATACCATTTTTTTAATGATAATAGATAATATTATTAATATCATTCTTGCCATTTAGAAAATTAATGGCCAACAAAAAAAAATCTGATAATTTTTATAAAATAAGATCATTAACGAAAAGAAAAAAATAGAAAAGTGTTATCCCAAAAAAATAGTAAATACTTTCAAAATACTCATGCTCTGTGTTTGATTCGAACGTTAGCTTCTAATGCTTTAAAATCATTGTTTATAATTGAAAACGAACATAGAAAGAATATTAGATACATTAATTTGATGCAAAAATAATATGAATTTAACCTAAAGTTAAAACTTGAAATAGTAGGGATTCATAAGATATATTTAAATTTCAAGGACTAATTTTTTACAAAAAAATATATTTAATGAAAATATGTCATGAAAAAAAGTTATTTCTTAAGCTGTAATTTCTGTGTGCTGATATACAAATATTTATTGTTTCACAATTAGCTAATAAAAGCGAAGTAAAATTCTTACCGATAAGAGCAAGTGTCACAGTGGAAAAGAATGTGAGAAAGCGTAGTTTAGTGTACATCGGGAAATCATAACAATAAAAATCTGTCAAATAAAAAATGATAATAAATAAATAAACAATGGAATGAGTGAGAATCAATTCCTTCAAAGTAAAAGCATTATAAATTGTAAAATAATAGAAAGATGATAGAAAATCTAACTAAATTGGAATGATTGAAAATTATAGCTAGATATAAGAAGATTAGAAGTGATCATATCTTATTTCATTTAGATCTTCTGATTAGAGTAGAAGATTAAATTATTTTAAAAGGGTTTTATTTTATCAAAATCTAAGAGTTTAGTGACCGCAAGAACATCGATAATAGAAAGGATTCAGTTTAAAATTATTTTATTGAAACTTGGATTGAAAAGGAGAAGATTTTTTAGGGTCTTTTATTTGTTTTATTAGAAAAATAAATATTAATTAGTACTCTTTCTGTAAAATGATATAATGACACAAAATAAATTAACTCACCCCTCCTATAAAATCGACAAATTATCCAGCGGATACCTATAATCACCAAGAAAATATGAATCAGCGTGCAAAATCTTGATGATGAATTAAAAAAAAAACCTCATTTTCGAAGAAAATGCGTAAAGTAAATGTATCGTTTTGTAGAACATATAAGACCGTAATAGTCCTCACCTTCAAGAAAAGGGACTACCAGCGTCCCCATGACTGCATTTCAAGAAAAAAACGGTCAACACTATTGATAATTACGAGCTTATCATTTTAACTGAAGTGAAGAACATTTATTAAAATATAAAATAAACCCTTAACACATAAACGGAAACCAAGCAATATTGGAGCATTACAATATAAAATAAAGCAAATATTGTATGCATAATATTAATACAGTACTTACGGTATGGTCCTGTGTAAAAGCAATAGTTGTCCTTCACGGTGGCTTCATCAAGGTTGCAGCGGTTCTCTTTGCCATAATAACAACAGAAAGAGAACCATGAAAGCTCGAACCCATATACCAAAATATCATGGACATCTGTATACGTCATATTTCTCATATTTTTAGGCACAGAATAAATCAAATTTATACGGCACAAGTCAGGTACATCGTTGATCTGCCCATCAACCATGACATAGGAATGACCTTCCATATCGACACAGCTGGGAGAAGAAATACTGCTAGACGAAGAAGAACTATATGCAGTACCACTGCCATTTTTGCAAGAAGAAGCATCCATAATATAATCTGGAGGATTCAGCATTTGATTCTCGCAACATAAAAAAGTTAACACAGAACTGTCTGTCCAATTTATCTTATAATAATAAATGCCGTACTCAGAGCGGAGCCCTTCTTGTGTAAGAGATTGATGAGGGAGGGAGAAGCAATCATCCTTCTGAACAGCAGCACTCACAAGTCGAATTGTGAAGTCACTGTAATTGATTGCCTGGACATAATACTTTTCCATGTTCAAGTATAAAGTTGGACGAGAGTTGTTTTCACAAGCAAGTTCAAAATATTTGTTGCCACAGTTTTTGTGATCGGTATTTAATCGAAAAGGATAGCTAATATTATGGATATTGCCACAAGAAGAAGGAGGGCAGTAATTGCCGGTGTTCCTTGTGGCACTGGAAGTATGGTGCGAGGATAGGATCACTAGAAAAGGGAGGGCTGCATATGCACCGAAGAGGTGCCTTAATACTCTACTGAACATTGAGAGAGAAACTTTCTTTGGGAAACCAAATAATGTGCTTTGTTACACTTTGCTCAAGAGATATAAATATATTATGAGGACAATGCTCGTCTACAGACTACGTATACCATCTTGGATCAAAACGAAAGGAAATCAATCAATAGCCACAAATTAAAGTCTTCTTGTTATTATCTTGGGCCCATTCTCATTAATTATATTTTTCAAATTTCTAAATGCGATGCCGACGAGCCCATTCAATATTTTTGAAATTTCCAAAATGAGGAGAGTGCCTTGAAGTTTCCAAGTCTGTAAGAGAAAAAAAACGCAAGGAAAGAATGTGGTGCCATTCAATATTTAAATATAAATATAGTAGGAGTAAAGTAGAAATGCAAAACTGTATAAAAACCACGCCGTTTTGCAAAACTCTAAGTGAAAACGACTACGTTTCTTTTTTTAAAGGGGTTACAATGTGAGACGACATCTTTAGCCTTTGGAAATGAAAATTCACAATATATATATATATTCTTTTATTCAACATGAAAACTTAAAGGAGGAAATTAACAAACCTCCTCGATTATCAAATCAATTCCTTTGAATTACTCCTTATCAATATAGTATTTTATTTAAACTTTATTTGACCATCTAACACTAAAGAGGCCTAAAACAAATAAATTTAAAAATTTAGAAACGCAATAAACCATGTCCCCGTTTTCAATCATTTTATTTAATCTTTATTATGGATATTACCACCAGAAGGAGGGCGGTAATTGTTGCAATTTCTATCGCTGCAACTATATTCAAAGGATAATTCTATTTATTGCGTTACTAAATCACTAAATTTTAGGAGGAGGATAGCAACTTCTATCTTTAATATGGCATTGCTTAGAATATTATTTGGCTAGTTAGAAATATTAATTTAGAAATAAGTTTAGTTTATACTAGTGCATGATCTAATAATATTAAATCAAGGTAATTACAAAAATAAAAATCTGTATTTTTTTTTGTTTTTATTTGTTTCTTATGTATTTTCTCTTACTTTATTAAAAGACAAATGAACAAATTCAAAATCAAAGTGATGGTGCTCATTTATTTTAAAAATATATATGGAGAATTACACATTTCATGTGAAAACATTAGGCTAAGTCCTATGTACATATAACTATTAAACAATTAAATTAAGATCCAACTTAAAGTTAATATATTTAAAATAAAATAATTAACTTAAAGTTAATTTTTAAAATATTTTAAGTCATCAACTAATTAAGTAATTGAATTTTAATGAAGTATTATATATAAAACAAAAATTAAATACTTACTTAATTTTAAGTATTTAAAATTATTTTTATCTTCTTTTTTTTTAAGATATCAGCATATATAATATTGCAAAATATATAATCCGAAAATTCATCCAAAAGTTAAACTACTATTGCAAAAGTGAGGTTGAAACATTTTTTGCTTCCACGTAGTATTGGCGATATTATGCAAATTTTTTGAAACAATTTTGCAACAAATTTGGGTGTACGTAGTTTTCAATATCAAATTCACATTTTTGTTTTCTAATTAATATTATGGATATTGTCACCGGAGCGCGGTAATTGTTGCTCTTTCAAGCACTGCAAGAATGGTTCGTATTATGTTTTTTTTTTAAAGTATAATTATTTAGATTATTTTAATATGTTGATGTTAAGAATAGTTTTTAAAAATTTTAAAAAATATTATTTTAATGTATTAAAAAAAAGTTTAAAGAAAGTAAATAAAATAAAATGAATGGCTGAAAATTAAAGTCTTTGAAATATTGAATGTTCACTATCTCACTGATTTCATTAATTTAAAACTTAAACCACAAAAGTAATAGTTAGCCATGAAAATACACAAACATAAATTATAATCTCACTTCAATCAATAAACTTGGGTCAATCCTCCTTGTAAACAAGAAATTCTCTAGATTACGAATGCCACAGATTACTAAAGTCTTGGAATTATTGCTTGGTTGCTCTCTATCTCAATGATTAGGATTTAGGAAATTGCATGAAAAGTTCCCGCCGATGAAGGGGAAGACCTCTTCGTGGCCTCCGCTTACAAAGTCAAGCTCGTCTACATCTCGGGTCCATCCTGAATGCGATGCAGACGAGCCCAAACAGAGAAGAAAGAAACGGAAAACAAAAATGCAAGGAGTCTTCCCAGCTTGAAGTTTCCAGGGCAATAGAAAACAACACAGCCAATTAATTACAGAAAAGGTTAGGAAAAAAAAATGTGATAACAATCAAGCTACCTTTCATTATAGAAGACAATGACAATATTGAAAGCCCACAAAATGACAATAGAAAACAACAAAGCCAATTTTTGATTGGTGATCGTTTGAAATCACAAATCAAAACCCCACGGTAATGGAATATATAGTGAAAGATAGCTTTTGTTTGGTCCCATCACGCAGATAACAGTAAGATAATGGGTTTGTAACAAACCAAAATCATTAAAAACCGAGAAAGCTATAGCTATAGAAAAACGCCCAAGATATTTAATTTTTATTCCTCAAATATTCTTGATCAAATACCGTGCCAATAGCTTCTTGTAATGATAAATAAATGGGGTCAGATTGAGTCCACACAAAGATGATTTGAAACAGTGGGAAGCTGACAGCCAAGAAAAATATACGATCAAATTGATTTTAGAGGATAGGATGCTAAATTGGAATACGATGTTTGAGCTCGCTTTTTATCATCTAGCTCTTTGGTTGAAGGCCATCGATTTTAATTTCTTCTATATGGG